>NW_024412417.1:37795403-37886644 GCF_014898765.1 Herpailurus yagouaroundi | reverse complement strand
TCCCCCCCCCCCCCCCACTCCTCCCCTGCTCACATGCACGGTCCTTCTCTCTCTCAAAAATAAATAAACTTAAAAACAAAACAGGTTGTTTTCAGGGTCACAGGTTGAATGGTAACTGGTTGTATGGATCATCAGCGTGACAAAAAGAGCCGGGCCCCACTCTGACACTGAACAGGAGTGGAGGGCAGTGCTTTTAAAACTTTAACCTGCCTAGACGGTGAGCTCTGGAGAGACTGGGGGCCCCTTGGTGGTCTCTGTATCTCTGCCCACTCAAGCAGACACCAGCTTCTTTATCCCCGGGTACTTTAAGGTGCCTTGATGGGATGCTGTGCCTGTTTTCCCGGGTCTACCAGTAATGAGCTGTTCATTCTTCAGGGTGTTAGGCAGTTGTCATCGCTTGGGAACTCAGTGGCTACATCCAAGTTTTGTCCGTGTGTTCATTTATTTATCAGATGCAGCGTGGGTGCCTATGAGAGGCTGTGTTAAATAAGCAATATATTTTCATACAGAGGAAAGAAAATAAAAACCATTGATGATGGATTAAGTATTGAAGTATTCAAAAGAGAATAAAACTAAACCAAATATTAGAAGGCTTAGGAACTTTAACGCTAGAACTTTTCTTCACCCTACATGAACAGATACATTGGATTGAATTCAAGCTTTCAATGTGTTGTTGTTTTTTTAATACAAACTATTAGGAGGTTTGGGAATATAAGATAGGAAACTCAAAGGATTTCTGGGTGAAGATTGTTATGTTTGACGACATGAAATCTGAAAAGTTCTGTGTGGCAAAGGACACCGTAAACCAAATGAGGAGACAAATGGGAGGGAATTCCAGCAACACATATTACAAAAGATTGCCGTCCCTTAGGCAAAAAATTTTCTCACAGACTGCTAGGGAGAAGGCAAGCTGTGGAAAACAACAGGCAGAAAAGGAAATGTGAATGGACAATAAAATACAAAAAGATACTCGGGCTTACTGTCACCCACTTTTTCACATCCCCGTGGTATGAATTAAAAAAGTGCAACAACGTCTGTGCGCTAGTGAAGTTCTAGAGAAATCCCTCTTACATTTGTGTGGCTGTTGGGTCTGTGCATTGTTACCACCAGCCTCTTGGGAAACATAGTAGTGTTATTTAAAATTTGAAGTGTGCACCCCATTCCCCATCAGTTCTGCTTTTGTGACTGCATCTTTTAAAGTGACAGCATGTAAGAACTTGTGGATAAGAATATTTATGGCAGCATTGGTTTTCCAGTAGCAAACACTGGAAGTCCCTCAGGGGGATAGTTCTCCAAATCATAGTAGTGTTTATTAAGGAATATAATCACAGTTAAAATGATTAATTAGATTTAATTGTATTCGGTTTCTTGATCCTTATTCAGTAGGAAAAAAGTAAGCCATGTAGTCTTGATTTTAATATGCCATTTGGTTTTTTAAAAATGAGAAAAAGGGAGAAGACCCCCTATTGTATGTGTGTTTGTATATTTTTTAAGCATAGAGAAAGCTTTGCTGAGATTATTAACATACCACATTATTAACTCTGCTTATTTCTTTTTTTTTTTTTTTTAATTTTTTTTTTTCAACGTTTATTTATTTTTGGGACAGAGAGAGACAGAGCATGAACGGGGGAGGGGCAGAGAGAGAGGGAGACACAGAATCGGAAACAGGCTCCAGGCTCCGAGCCATCAGCCCAGAGCCCGACGCGGGGCTCGAACTCACGGACCGCGAGATCGTGACCTGGCTGAAGTCGGACGCTTAACCGACTGCGCCACCCAAGCGCCCCAACTCTGCTTATTTCAAGGAGATGGGATTGGAGAAGGGGAAAGGAAATGATCATTTGTATCTTTATGTATCTCTGTAGAAGTGTATGAATTATTTTTGTAATTTTAAAAACAAATGGAATTAAAATTTTTAAAGGGTGATTAGTGCTACAGAGTATGTATAGGATGGTGTAAAAGAATTTATCACTTCCCCCTCTCTGCCAGCACTATAATTTATGACATGGCTTTATTATTACAGTTATAGCTCATTGTATTTTATATGCCTGGCACGTGGCCAATACTAAGTATTTTCTGAAGGAAGGAGAGAAGACTTGCTCCGGGAGACTTCACTATATACGTTGAGCATTTTACCAAGCTGGTCGAGTGCTGGGGACAGGGTGAACAACTGCAGATCAGGTAAAGCTGGCAGCTGGGACGTCGCAAGAGGCTGAGGAGGGAGTGAATGACAGGCTCGCCTGGGAGGTTGCACTTACATTTGATCTCGCAAGAGGCAGGTTGAGGCCCAGAACTGTGAGGGGCACTGGGGAACTTCGGCTGGGCTGTGTGGCTGCAGTGGAATGATGCCTGCCTCCGAGCTGTGCTCCAGATACCTCTGAGCTCTCGAAGATGAGATGATAAACACAGTGGCACTGGACTCGTGGCAAAGAAGATAACTTCCATAGAGACACAGGAAGAGAAGCGAGGCTCTCAAGAAGGAGAGTGTGGGAAGTTAAGGAAGGGAGACTCAGTCTGGGGCCAGGGATGGTTCCTCCCATATCTTAAAGACCCACCGTAGGCCAGACCCCGGAGGAGACGCACTGGAGGCGTTTCCTGTCCTGTCCGCGTCATGATCCCATCGAGGTATTACTGTGGTTAAGGAAGCACGGTCTAAGATGATTATATGGATTGTCTTAGATCCACAGCTGGTAAATGGAAGACCTAGGGTTTGGTCCACAGTTGTCTTGTGTATCGTGGACCCTCCAAAAAATACCACGATATTTAGATTGTACCCAATTCTCCATTAACATCAGAGCTTCAGCCTTCGGTCTCAGGGTGAATGAAAGCAATAAAAGTAAAGATATTTTTAGAGGCTTGCCATGTACTTTATAGATCCTACATCTGTCACATTTCACGTATGAAAGCTGAGACCCAGAAAAGTACCTTTTCCAAGGTCACGGATGGGTCAGCCTGGACAGAGGGAGATTCAAACCCAGGGAGACACAAACCACTTATGCCTCTGTCCCTCCGTCAGATGATGCCTCGGTAAACATTAGGCTGTGCTTAGTCAAGGTTGGGGGAGCTTTTGAGGATGGATCTGTTATGAATGCTTTCAAGGCCTTTACTCATTAAATAGAAATAATCCTTCGTGGTTTTATAATGTTCACTGCTGTTGGCTGCAGTTTTCCCCAAAGAGCTTTCACATTAATTATGACATCTTTACCTCTTAGCATTCAACCTCAAGGAGTATGCTGGGTATAGGTATTATCAGACCTGTTTTAAGTTTACTTATTTATTTTGAGAAAGAGAAAAGAGCATGCAGGGTAGGAACAGAGAAAGAGGGAGAGAGACTTCCAAGCAGGCTCTGTGCTGACATGGTTTAGAGTACAGCGCAGGGCTTGAACCCACAAATCGTGAGATCGTAACCTGAGCCAAAATCAAGAGTTGGATGCTGAACCTCCTGAGCCCCCCAGGCGCCCCTATCAGGCCTGTTTTATAGGTGAAATAAAGGCCCCTGAGAGCCTTAGTCACCTGACCGGGGTCCCCTGGTAGAGCCTGGAGCTAAGGACCTAGATTTTCAGATCCCTCAGTCAGTCACTTGACATCTGGCTCAAAAATAGGAGACATCTGGAGTTCCAGCATTTAACCGAGCATGATGGGTAAGAACACAGGCTCCGCAGCCCGTGCCTGTCATCACCATGCAGTTGGGTGACCTTGGGCAACCTGTTTAACTCTGAACCAGTCTCTGCATCTGGAAATGGGGATAATAAGAGCATGTCATTGTGAGCATTGAGTGAAGTAATGCAGGACGAAAGCACAGCTCCTGGCCCATTAAGTGATCAAAAGTTTAACCACAATTAATCATAATTGTAATTAATAATTATTAACGATTGTAATCAGTCATTGTTACATTTATTGCATCTTTGTCATTATTACAGGACAGGAGGTCTGTCTTACCCTGTTTTTCTTGGTGTCTGTCATTAAGCCTTTCATGTATTAGATTCCAAATAGATATTTGCAGCACGCATCATGGCAGCCTTGACTGTCTTTCCTGAGTTTGTCAGTGGAAAAGGGTGGGTTTGGAATCGGATGAGGCTAGGTTCCAATGTGGATTCCCCAGTGAGTTTCACTGTCTTATCTATAAAACACTGCCTTGAAGGAGTTTTAGGATATTCACCGTTCTGGATCTCACCACACGGTTGGTGCTTATAAGCTGCAGCTATAGTTACAGTGACAGAGCATCAAAGGTTGGGTTGACAGGCCAGTTGGGAAGTTTTGTGAGTTTCCCAGTTTGGTAAGGCAAACATGCCTTAGAGAAAGGCCTGTTTAATAATTGCTGTGGTTCTGAAAATTTTGAGGACGGCCTCACTGGAGAAATGTACATGACATTTCAAGGGAATATTGAATTTGGGGGCGCCTGGATGGCTCAGTCAGCTAAGCGTCCGACTTCAGCTCTGAGGTCATGATCTCATGGTTTATGAGTTCGAACCTATTAGGCTCTGTGCCGACAGCTCAGATCCTGGAGCCTGCTTCCGATTCTGTGTCTCCATCTCTCTCTGCCCCTCTGCAGCCCTCTCTCTCTCTCTCTCTCTCTCTCTCTCTCTCTCTCTCTCTCTCAAAAATAAATAAACATTTAAAAATATTAAAAAAAAAGAGACTATTGAATTTTAATGTATTCTCAAGGCACTTGTAACTGCCAGCCCCAGGAACATATACTCTGAGAGCTGTCACGGACTTCAGAGTATAGTTGGAGCCTCTGTCCCCCTGGCCAGAGGACGAAAGATGGACGCCACTGCACTGGACTCCGAGGAGCAGCCTGGTGCCGTCATCCATCATTGCTGTCCTCGCCATAAACATTTATCGACCTTATCATGTCCCATGCACTTGGCATGCAGTAACTCACTCTCCATAATACCGCTGTGCGGCAAATACCATTATTACCCCCATTTTAGAGCTGAGAAGATGAGACTTAGGAAGGTGAGTTACTCGACCAGAACACCACACAGGGTTGGTGACAGACCTGGAATTTGATCGTAGATCTGTCTCACTTGAGGATATGGGGGAGAGTCTCCGCTCTGAGATCAAAAAAGCCCAAGATTAAATTCCCTTGTTTATCAGCTGTATGACCTTGGGCACGTTTTTGCATCTCAAAAGTGAGGATGATAACGATACTTCTCTTCCAGTCTTATTGATACAAGTGAATTCAGTAATGTGCATGAAGTGCTTAGTGCGGTGACAGGCATATGCTAAATACTCGACACACTACTGTTATCTGTGTTATTACTAGAATAGTAAATCACTACTTAGGTACTACTGTGGGGCTTACATGTCAGAATGTATGTAAAGGCCCTTTCGAGCTGCATGGAACATATTAGGTGATCTGTATATGTTAGTCATCTCCCCAAAGAAATGCCAGCAGTTGAAATCTTGACTAAGTGGCCCTCTCTGGTTCAGCTGGTAAAATTATTTTATTTTCTTCTTTTTCCAGAACTGAAGGGAGTCACCTGGCTCTTAGAATTATCTTACATTCTGCGACAATACCATGAATACCAGAAATCCCCTGTAGATGTTTGAAAAGCATGAATCTCTCCATAACGGCTGGATTGAATTTCTCTCTTTCTTTGTTCTTTTCTTTTATTTGGTCTCCATCCTCACTTCCTTTCCCCAGCACTCACTTTACCAGCTTCCCGAAAGTCTGCTGGCACTTAACGTAGTTTACCCTGCTTTCTGAAAGGTCCTGGTCAGGCCATTTTCTGTCTCGTCAGCCCTCCCATTCAGTCACACCTGTGTCTGTGACAGTCCCTCCCCCCGCCCCCAAAGCCCTGTATTTCTCTCTTCTTCCCTACACCCCCGAATTTACCATTTGTTTCTCTGCTTGCTATACTCCGTAATTGAACCTGCCCTCTGCCTCTGCCGTTGCTCTCTCCTCCACCAGAACCCCCTGTCTCTCTACCCTCTCCCTCTGCTGAAAACCTGCTTGGTAAACCCTTAGTTTTGTACAAAGGGATGCATGTGTTTATATAATATTGCTAGTGAGTTGTCACAGATTTGGGGGGGAAAAAAAAAAGCATGTGAGATATATATTCTTTTTTTTCTTTATTTTGTGTGTGTGTGTGTGTGAGATATATATTCTTATACTGGCTACATGCCAGGTACTGTTTTAAGCGCCTAACAGTTAATTGCCATTATTTCTACCCACAAGATTATTAGTATTATCCCCAGATACACCTTACTAAGTTGTGATTTTTTTTTAATGTTTATTTTGAGAGTGGGGGAGGGTCAAAGAGAGAGGGAGAGAGAGACTCCCAAGCAGGCTCTGTGCTGTCAGCGCAGAGCCCGACACAGGGCTCAAACCCACGAACTATGAGATCATGACCTGAGCTGAAATCAAGAGTCAGATGCTAATCGACTGAAACACCCAGGCACCCCATAGACTGTGATTTTTGAAATGTATCTACAGTAGGAAATTTCACACATATATACAGATGTAGGATTACCATACATATACTTATGCACATAAATATAGGTATTGACTATGGTGGTTCATTAGTGGAATTAACAAAGCACACAGGACCCATGCCCTAGCCTGGACTTACTCATCGAGTCTCACCTTTTGCCTCTCTCACGTCATTTTTGATGTTCATCTTCCCGATAAAGCCTCCTTCTTCCCTTACAGGGTTCTGGTGAGGGTTAAATATGGTCTTGTAAAAAGCATTTGGGTAAGAGAAGGTTCTCAACAAATGCCAGTGCTCCCTTCCTGAGCCCCATCTGCCTTTGCCAAGTCTGTCTTGTTGCTTGATGAGTCCATCATCTCTGAGAGACTAAGAGCTTCTCCTAATTCTTTCTAAGCTCTGCATGCGGTTCCAAACTCAAGAGAGTGGCTGTGTCTGAGGAGGGAGGGAAGAGATTGGGATTGGGGGAGAGAGGAAACATTCTGGAATACTTTATTTCTTAAACTGGCTGGCGGGTCCATGAGTATTCTCTTCATCTGAAGGTTGTGATATATGTCATTTGAAATATTTCATAATTCCAAGCAAACAAAAATCCTATATACTTCTGTTTTACCAGAAACACTTTCTTTGAAAGCAGTTGAAATGAACAGGCTGCTGAATTTTTGTTTGTTTGTTTGTTTGTTTGTTTGTTTGTTTCTTGTTTTTGCTGGCCTCCAAAAGCAGAAGAGGTCTGGTGGGATTCTCAGGGGTGAGGTAGGCTCTTTAGCTTTAGACAGAAGGAATCAGGGGTAACTCCAGTTTATGAGGAGATCAAACATGTGCATCCTGTCTGTCGAGCTGATGTGGCCTTTCTTTTGTGTTTTCCTGAGCCACTTCCCTCCATTACTTGGGCAATAACCAGAGCTGCGTTTTATCTTTTTTAATATCGGCCTAAAATGCTGACATCCACTGTAGGCATCATGAATTTTTGATGTGATGATTGGAAGGCTGCTGGGGCCTCATTTCATTTCACTGGCCTGCTGTGACACTTGTTTCCTTTTGTGTATTGAGACTTCCTTCTTGGGACATTCCCCACTTCAGACCTCTGTTTGGTTTCATGAGTGCCCAGTGCTCCCGCACAGTTATTGAGAGTGTATTTGAGAGTGAGATGCTTTGGATTTTTATCTCCATTATTGAATGATCCAGGAGGTTTTAAGAAGGGAATGCTTCTTAAATTCCTGAAAAGAAAATCAACAAATCCAAGTCAATGGATATTTACTGAGCCCTAGCTTCTTAAGCTCAGCTCACCGAAAAATGACAACCACGGTGGTATTTGTTGGGTGGGGACGCAGAGATGAGCCAGAAGTAATCCCTGCCTCTCACAGTCGTATGGCAAGGAAAGGTCTGTACTTACACAAATATGATGTGATATGGTGGAAAATACTGCAAAAGAGGCACAGAGAGTTACTGGCAAGGGAGGATATTGCCAACTAAGGGAAGGCTCTATAAGGAGGTATTTAATTAAGCCTTTAGAGGTATGATTTTGCCAGACATGATTTTGTCAGATACTCACCGTTCATTTATTCATTCAGTAAATTGTCATGCGTCTCTTATGGGGCTCCGTACAAATCTGTGCCTCCCTGTCCTCTACCACAAAGGAAGAGAGAAGCGGGGACCTGAGTAGAGGCATCTGAAACGTGTGCACGTGGAAGTGGGGCACCTCGCCTCCACTCACACTTCCTTGGTCAGCATGTGTCATGTTCCGTGCTTGCTTCCTTCAAGGGTGTAGAGACGTGCAGGACTGCCTTCCAGAGCCTGCAGGGGTAGGGAGTCTGGATATCTGCGGTAAGTGCTTATGTCTGCTGTAAGCATCGCAGGATGTGATGCACAATTTTACAGAACCACACTGGATGCTGTATTGATAGGGGACTGTAGGCGAACAAGAAAGAGCTGCAATAAAGAGACTTTCATAGGGAGGTTCTGCAGTGATCAAGGCAAGAGATGATGTCAGATAAGATTGATAGCCATGGGGGTAGTGAGTTGTCAGATTTTGGTTACATTTTCAAGGTAAAGACAATAGGGTTTGCCAGTGGGTTGTATCTGGGGTATGAGAAAAAGAAAAATCAAGCATGACTAGTATGGGTTTCAACCTGAACAACTACAAGAATGTATTTGTCATTAACTGAGATATAAGGGTCTGTAGAAAAAGAAGGTCGGGGGCAGAACATTAAGGGTTTGCTGTTAGCATGTTGAGATTGAACATAGTTATCAGACATCCAGGTGGAGATATTGAATAGGCAGTTGATATAGAAATCTATATTTCAGGGCTAGGGTCTGGGCTGGGGTATCAATTTGGGATAGAATAGAAGTTATTCAAAGCTATAAACTAGATGAGATCCCAAGAGAGTGAGCATAGAGAGAAGAAAAGCCCAGGGCTCTCCAACACTGTGAGGTCAGGGGGATGAAGATCCAGCAAAGATGTTGGAGAGGAAGGAGCAGCCAAGACTTAGAAGAACGGTGAAGAGAGTGTGATATTATCCTGGAAGCCCAGTAGAGAGAGTGGGAGTGGTTATTATTTATGGTACCCTCACTCTTTGTACAGTTCGTATCACCTCTTCAGCACCACATGTCATGTAAGATAGGGTTAGTGTCATGTTACAGATCAGGAAAGCAAAGCTCAGAGTAAGGAAATGTATTCACAAGTATCTCATTAACGCCTTGTAATTCTCCAACTAGGATAATGGTCATAAAAGTTACAAAACTGATAAGATAGCTAGCTTATAGGTGGTGAAACCAAACCTCAAACGTTGATCCATCTGATCCATGCCTTCACGACTCACACCAAGAGATCGTGTGCAAAAAAAATCATTTTAAAAATGCTGTTCCTCAGATCTGAGGCTTAGACAGAATTAAAGGAAATTAAGATGAGTTGCAGAGAAGGAAACCTGTTAGAACCCGTGGATGTTTCTTCTGCCTTCCAAGATTGATTTTCAAAGGAGACTTTTCTCCTTGTTGCTGCTAATCATAGTTTCTTAATGGAAATACGATGTGCTTTGAAATGGGATGATAACCTGACCCTCCCCGCCCCCTGTGGGGAGTCCATGGGCTAGCTGGGATGTAGGTGAACTGAACGCTGTGAAAGAACAAGGAGGAAACCCCGTTTACTAGAGTGAGCGAAGGCATCTCGCTCCCCGCTGACCACCTCTGGACACATTCAGTGAATAATTGATGCCGTGTCTCTTTGCCTTCCTTTTAAGAGTTTCTAATGATCAATCAGTGTTCAAAGTATCTCGTCATTGTGGCAAATAATAGCTCAGACTCCTGCCTTCTTCTTTTTTAGATCACGTACAAAATGAAGAAAACTATGCACAAGTTCTTGACAAGTTCGGAAGTAATTTTTTAAGTCGAGACAACCCAGACCTTGGCACTGCTTTCGTCAAGTTTTCTACTCTTACAAAGGAACTGTCCACACTGCTGAAAAATCTGGTAAGCCATTGCATAAGTGATTTCTAAAAATTTCAACCGGACCAAAGTACAATAAGATCACGAAGAGAACAATTTAATAACCTTCTCCCCAGCCCCCCATCCTGGGGGTTAAACAAAATTAAAATTAAAAAAATAAAAAATGAAAAGCTTTTTAAAAGTCTCCGGTGTGGAGTCACGTGTAAAGAAAATACCGTTGTAGGGGCGCCTGGGTGGCTCAGTCGGTTAAGCGGCCGACTTCGGCTCAGGTCACGATCTCACACTCCGTGAGTTCAAGCCCCGCGTCGGGCTCTGTGCTGACCGCTCAGAGCCTGGAGCTTGTTTCAGATTCTGTGTCTCCCTCTCTCTCTGACCCTCCCCCGTTCGTGCTCTGTCTCTCTCTATCTCAAAAATAAATACACGTAAAAAAAAAAAATTTAAAAAGAAAAAAGAAAATACCGTTGTAGAACTCCTAGATCCAGCTTCTAGCAGGGAAGATTTACGGAGTCAGAGAAGCTAGTTAACCTAGAATGGGATTCTCTTCCCATTCTACCATTGCCTTGGTTTGGATTTTGTTTGAGATAATTTTTAGCGACTTTTGTTTTTTTATTAGTTGAAAGAGTGTTGATGATTTCTGTGTCAAACATACACTGGAAATCCACGTTGCAAGTGTTATACCTCACTTGTATGAAGACAAGCATGCATTTTGGTCCCTGACTTACAAATAATTAACCTCCCCAGTTCCTCACATCATTTTAACCCCCCCACCAAGAAAAAGATTTTGGGATTCAGGGGAACCCAGGGTTACAGAAGTTGATGACAAAAGGAATCCCTGAAAACCTGGGACGTGAGGGGTGTCTGGCTCCAGGAGGCAAACAGAGTTGGGGCTGAGGTGGTCTCTTTGGCGACACTACTGTCCGGATACCCGCCCTCACACCCTGTTCACACTGAGAAGGCTCGTTCTGTGTGGCATCACCACCCAGCCCTCCTTATACATTAAATCAAGTCTCTCTTCTCCAGAGTCCCGGGAGATAGAGGCACAGGGAGGTTGGACAGTCCCAAAGGAAAACGATGCTATACTTTCCTCGGCTCTTTGCTGAAGACGGGCAGACTCTTCCTCTCCCCCAGCCTCTCAGTATTGCACCCTGGCCTCCTTTCAGAACTCAAGATGTCTTGGCCCCGGGTTAGTTGTCTTCTATCAGACAGGCTTCTGTGACCTTACAGGAGAATCTAGTCACAGATCTGTTCAATACAAACAGCTGGTTTACAGACGAATACATACTCTTTGAAAGATGAAAACCGCCATTCTATAGTGTTTTAACCTGAATATTTGGCCAATCAGAGTCTCCTTTTTTTTCCTGTCCTCCTAGGTGAATACATGTGTGTGTCTGTCTTCCTAACAGCTTAATTCTAATTTGTGGTTTATGCCATTGAGTTAGTCTCCTACAGTGACAGCTAATCTTAAAGAAAATGAAGATGGAGAACAGAAACCGGTCTTATTTTCAAAAACTTCCGGAACTTAGGACCAACATGTTCCTATACTTTGGGGTTTATTTGACAAATCCGTGGTATCTCTGTAAATCTTAGAGTCTTTAAATCGCTTTTATTCGGAAGACGGCCCTCATTTCTCCTTCCTCTGGGTGCTGCCTGTCTTTCTGCTGATGGCCTTGCTCGAAGGCCACGTGGTGGGAAGAAGGGAAGTGAAGCAGCACTCTGACTATGCACGTGAGTAATTACTGGTAACAGACTTGCTCAGGGAGGAAGTTCTGTTTTCCCCTGAGGTGGGTGTTTTCACAGGGGTGTCTTGCTAATAACCTTTAGTTTCCCGGACACCAAATGTATTTGGCTTCAGTCGAGACTCATCCCTTGCACATTTCCTGGACCAGTCCGTTCCTCCGCTTCCCTCCACTGTGGGTTCCTTCCCCAGCGTGTGCCGGCCCCACAACGCAGTGGTCACTCGTGGAACTCGTGGAACATTCGTTGTCTGTATTTGCTTACCTAATACTGCGCTGACTTGCCACCATACAGAAACCACTGATATTTACTGAACGCCTTGATGAACCTGGTAATGTGCATCATGTGTAGATTTCTTTTTTTTATGTTTGTATATTTGTGAGAGAGAGAAGGCGGGGGGCAGAGAGAGAAGGAGACAGAGAGAATCCCGAGCAGGCTCCGAGCTGTCAGCAGTGTTCGATGCGGGGCTTGAACCCACGAACCGTGAGATCATGACCTAAACCGATATCAGGAGTCGGATGACTCAGTGACTGAGCCACCCAGGTGCCCCAGTATGTAGGTTTCTTATTTTACATCTTACAACAAACCTATGATTGTTATACCTTCAATCCAGATGAGGGAGTTGAAGCACATCAGTATTTAACCTGTTCAGGGACACTGTTAATAAGCAGACGTGTACCCGAACATTCTCTCTGTGAGTCCATTGTCTCTACCACCGTACTCTGTTACACTGCCTCCATCACCCTACCTTGGTGATTGTGTTTCCCTAAGTAATGCTGATCTTGCTGGCCCCCTACACAAACTCCAAGCTGCAGGCCTTCTTCCTCCCTGGCTACTCTCCTTTAAGGGGTAGAAGTCTAAGAAATATCTGATAGAAATTGCTAGAAGACCCAGTTCGCTTAATTAAAAAAATAAAAACTGACATTTTCTCTTTGAAGTTAGTGGTGGCATGCCTGATGAGGAAGCAGGTAAAGAATCTGTTTGTACTATAGTTGGTTACTAAGGGAACGCTATTCTGACTGAATAAAAAGCCAGTCCCAGGAGTTTATACAACCTGACAACAGTTTCAGCAGCTTGCTGCTTCCCTTTTTATGTTCTGCCAGGAAAGGGTAGAGCGAACCAGACAGGCTGATGCGGCCAAGCCTTGGAGCAGAGAGAGGGCTCAGAGGAAGCCACGCCCCAGGAGGGAGGGGCTTCTGGCCAGCTTGCAGCCCTCCAGCCCCCACATAAGAGTTTGGGGAGCATCCTGGAGCTTGTTGGAGCTCTAGAACACCCCCTGGGAACCAGTATTTCTCAGGAGGCTCTTGAAAAGCCTATTTTCTTAAGCTAGTGGAGTCTGGAAACGTTAAGCAAGAATGGATACAGTTGGAATTCAGAGAGTAAGATAAAAGTAGGTACTTTGATATTTTTAGACTTTTCTAAATTGTATCCTCAGTCCAACCAGTAAATGCCAAATGTCTCTTGTGTTCCAAGGTCTGTGGTACATATGGAAAAATGTCATTTTCTAATAAAGGTAGTACTTACAATGGGCATTTTAATAGTTTTCATTAAAACATTACTTACTTTCATATAGAGGAAAAGGAAACGGTAGATTTGGGGGTCAGGTGTAGCTTTCTGCTTTTGACTAACTCTAGTTAGAGAAAAACTTTCATCGTGTTGCCTGTAAGTAATCGGTATTGGGAGTGTATTGTGTTGAGGGGGTTCTGAAGGGTTGGTTGGTCCTGAAAAATGTGACCCGCTAAGTGATGATAGCTGTCTCTTCTCTGTTTGTTTGTCTTCATCTCCCAGCTTTCAGTGACTGTGGAAGGTGGGATGGCCAGGTGGGAAGTTATGTGAAAACCCCAAGAGCCGCAGGGATGCTGGCGCTAACATCAGACAGGGCTGGGGCTGGTTCCTGTTGTCTAGCTTCTGACTCCTAACTGACCGCCACCTGAGGACCCCAAAGAGAGTTGTCACTGTGGCTCTTTACCCTGTGAGCTCGTGCCAGAGTCGACGCACCAAGTCAGGTTTAAAGTAACTCACGTTTCCTGGGCGCCTGGGTGGCTCACTAGGTTAAGCATCTGACTCTCGGTTTTGGCTCAGGTCGTGATCTCACGGTTCGCGAGTTCAAGCCCCGCGTTAGGCTTCATGCTGACAGTGCAGAGCCCGCTTGGGATGCTCCCTCTCCCCTCTCTCCCTGTCCCTACCCCACCTACACTCTCTCTCTCTTTCAAAATAAGTGAATAAACTGTAAAAATAATTAAAAAAAAAAAAAAAAAAGCAACTTGCATTTCTTCCTGCCCTTCGCCTCCACATACCAGGAGATGTTTTTTGTAAAAAAGCTGTTTCACCTCACAACAGGCCGAGAGAGGCTGTGAAGGGTGGGGGGGAAGTAGGGTCTCCATTGGACCTGCCAGCCCAGCTCCTCGGCTCAGCAGGTTTACAGCCATAGGCAAACGGTTGAACTTGTAGGGCTAGTGTCCTGACCTGTACATAGCATTGCTGGTATCTGTTGTGTGGTAGTGATGGGACTTCATTGAGATCATGGAATCAGATCACCAAGCACACTACCTGACATGCGGAATTTACTTAACAAATACAAGCTTTTATTATTATTTACATCCTCTCATTTGATCTCTGTGGCAACTCCCCAGGGTAAAGGCAGGTATAGAGAGTCCCATCCCATTTTACAGATAAATGCACCAAATCTCCAAAAAAATAATATGCCTGGAAATAGTGGAGTTGGGGCTCGACCCCAGGTTCCCTGACATGCACTGTTTCAGCGCTGTGCCCCCAGCACCGACAGAGTGATGGCATTGCCTTTCTGTGTGGGTTGTGGATGCAGGTAGCCCACCTGGCTTGACTAGAACCTGTATGAGTAGCCATCAGCCCGTGTTTGTGTCTGTTTAACTTGCAAAATTCTTTCTATCCGCATTTTCCCTTTCGTTTCCCCCACCAGCGAGTTATAATATACTAGAAAAAGAGTGTTAGCCAGTAGTTCACAAACTTGTGGTCTTAGGACCCCAGTCTTAAAAATGATCAAGGAGGGGCGCCTGGGTGGCTCGGTCGGTTGGGCGTCCGACTTTGGCTCAGGTCACGATCTCGCGGTCCGTGAGTTCGAGCCCCGCGTCAGGCTCTGTGCTGACAGCTCAGAGCCTGGAGCCTGTTTCAGATTCTGTGTCTCCCTCTCTGTCTGCCCCTCCCCTGTTCATGCTCTGTCTCTGTCTCAAAAATAAATAAATGTTAAAAAAAAAAAAAATTATCAAGGACACTGAAGAGTTCTTGCTAATGTGGACCATTTCTATCCATACTTACTGTATTAGAATTCAAAAGAGAAGTTTTGAAGTCTATTAATTCATTTTGTTGCAATATGCCATTTGAGTGAAATAGACAAAAAAAATATAGCCTCACACAGGTCTATACATTGCAAAGAGAAAGGAATACTTTACGAATTCAGGTGATCATCAGTATTCTTCTTTGATACTGTGTCAAAACTTGACAAGGGTTTGTTTCTTAAAAGTTAATAACAATGTCTGTGAATCTGAAACTGCGTGTGGCAGGCTCACTTTATTCATTTCTGAGAAAATGTTTGCCAAATACCCATGTCTCAGTACCACAGTTTGTCAGCCATTCTTTCAAGGGGAAAAATGGTGTCCCCTTAAAAAGGTAACAGACAAAACTAGCTAGTTCAGCTAGCAACTCAAAATACTGCATAAGTGCTTTTTCTCAAGATAACTGTCATGCTCTGGTATGCCTTGAAGGTAGTTTGTGTGTACTTCCTATTATATCAAACAGAATATAAGAAAGATGTACTCAAGGACTGATACGTAATCAAATCAGTAATTTTTGCTGTTTCATCATGGGCATTATTTTTTTATTTTTTTTAATGTTTATTTTTTTGAGAGAGAGACAGACAGAGCATGAGCAGGGGAGGGGCAGAGAGAGAGGGAGACAGAGAATCCAAAGCAGACTCCAGGCTCTGAGCTGTCAGCACGGAGCATGAGTTGGGGCTTGAGCTCTTGAGCTGTGAGATCATGACCCAAGCCAAAGTTGGATGCTTAACCAACTAAGCCACCCAGCCACCCCTCATCATGGGCATTCTTAAATGAAAATAGCCTTTTTTTTTTTTTTTTTTACTGCAAGACCATGACCATAAACAATACAGTGGCCTCGGTTGGTGTTAAACAATGCCGTAATTCACATCAGGACACCATTGGTTTCACCTCCATTACTTTTGTGCTGTCAGTGCTAATGTCTAAACAGTGGGAAAGTCAGGTAAAATCTGTTAGTGCTATTATGAAAGTACTATTGACCTTTGGGACTTCTAGGGGCCTGTACCATGCCTTGGGGACCCCTGGCATAAGAAATCAAAGGCTTTGCTGTGATTCTGGCCCTGGCCCTGAATAGATTAACACTGCCTAAGTTACAAATGTTAATGTCCTCACTGGAAGAATGAGGAAGAGTTACCTTCCTTACCTGCCCTATTCTTTTTTTCTTTTTTTGAGTGTTTATTTATTTTTGAGAACAGCACCTGTGGCGGGGAGGGGGGGCAGTTGCAGAGAAAGAGGGAGGGAGAGAATCCCAAGCAGGCTCCACACTGTCAGCATGGAGCCTGATGCAGGGCTCGATCTCACAAACCATGATATCGTGACCTGAGCCGAAATTGAGAGTCGGAAGCTTGACTGAGCCACCCGAGGCGCCCCACCTGCCCTGTTCTTGTATGAGGATTATCACACCACACAGGTGAGAAACTTTGCAAGCTGCCGAGTCCTGGAGTCACACACAGTGGGCTATTACCGTATTAATAAGCTACATTAATATTAAAACCGCTGAGGCATTAATAGCCACTGCAGGAGACTTTATTTATGTATCTTTTCTTACTATAAAAAGAACACATGCCTAGTGGGGAAAATTGAGAATCCAAAGAGAAAATTGCTGTTTCTCTTTTATAGTCTCCCTTCCCAGAGATAACTGTCATTGATACTTGGGGTTTATCTTCCTAGTCCTCTTTCCTGCACCTCTTCTCCTCCAAATAGATGAAATCATATGTTCTAAGCAACTTGTATTTCACTAGATTTCTCTTAACGTTGGCGTTAGAGCATTTGCACTCTCCCTCATTGGGACGGATGACAGATTCAGAAGCTTGAGAGGGTGTGCATTCCCAAAGAACCCATCATCCTTGACAGTTCAGTCTTTGCTCCCGTGGAGTCTTGTCCCGCCCCAGTGCCAGGACATCTGCCTGATGGCAGCCCAGGTGCTACGGCAGGAGGAGGACCCGGGACTTACTGTCCGGTGGGACTCCCCAAGTACGTTCCAGAAGGTCGTTTTTCTTTTGCTTCCTGTGTGCTTTTGACACCTTAAAATGAAAACAAGTTCCATAAAAGGGTGACATCCATCAAGATAACATTGCCATTTGTATATTTTTTCTGATTAAAGTCCAGGTCACCCAAAACTACCGAGGGGGTGGACCGATCCGAGAGGGAGGGCAGATCTGTGGTTACCAGGGGTTAGAGAAGGGGTCAAGGGCATGACCGTAAAGGGGTAGCCTGAGGGAGTCCCTTTGTGTTGATGGAACAGTTCTCTGGCTGGGTGGTGGTGTGGTTGTGCTGTCCTGTTCCTGTGGTAAAATGTCACAGAGCCATACACAGGCATACTAAAAAAAATGACTGTATGCAGAAGCCCAGGTATCAGTGACGGTTATCTCTGGGAAAGGAGAATATAAAAGAGAAACCACAATTTTCTCTTTGGATTCTCAATTTCCCCCCACCAGGCATCTGTAGACTTGTTGATAGTCTTATCCCAGTGTTGCTTCCCAGGTTTTGATAATGTCCTGTGTAAGCTGTTAACTTTGTAAGGTCTGTGTAAGTTGTTCACTTTGGGGGAAGCTCGTTGAGGGTACAGGGGCCCTCTCTGTACTGTTTTTGCAACTTAGTGCTGAGTCTGTGATTTTTTCCAAAATGGAAAGTTAAAGTATAAATCATCGAATTCTAGTCAGGGAAACAAAGTGGGGAAAAGCCTTGAATGATACAGCTACCTTTACATGAAAATTTCAATGTGAAACCAATGTGCAGAGCAAAACTCAAACCCTCTCTTCTCTGCCATGCCCTCAGATCTGTACTCCTACTTTCTTTGCCCCCACCCCCCCCCTGTTTTTTTTTTACAGGTTTTCCAAACCAGTCTTTGTCCGTGTTTTCAGTTGCTCCCTCTAGTCAGAGTCCTTTTTGTGGTCGCTGTTCCCAAAACATGAAGTGATGAGCTCTTTCCCCTCAGCAGGGAGGCTTTGTCGTGTGTGAATACGCCGAGGGAATGCTGCCTCTTAGTGGAGAGAAGCCAGTGCGATGTGGACAGGATGTATTTTGTTGATGTTTAAGATGTGTGAGGCCAGATTACAAGTGCCTGGGCTTTTATGCGAAGTACTTGTCATATAATATTTCTTTAGATGACTTAACCAATCTCTCTGAATTCATCCTTCTTCCTGTTAAAGATGCTTTTGTAACCAAAGCCAGCTCCAGACATAACAAATCACTTGTTGTTTCTGGATTATAAACTATTTCTTGCTTCCATGCCTTTATACCTTCTGTTCCTTCTCCTTTTAATGTCATTTAGTAGTTAATGTAGATAGAGTAGATAAAGGCTTTCTTTACAATGCAGCTTCCTTGTTTAAAAAAAAAGGAAGAAAGGAAAGCAGGATGATCTTTTAGAGTTTTAGCTTTTTCTAAGTATTTTTTGTTATTCATCTGATTAAATACATAGAACCTAAATTATGTTCAATTTTTTCTTTTGCTTTTTCTTTTCTTTTTTTTTTTTTTTAAGTCATTGGAAAGAAAGACGTAAAAGCATTGCTTGCTAAATGGTGCCAGATCTGCTCTCTGGCCAGCAACAGGCCACCGTTCCTGGTGGCTCAGTCGGTTAAGCGTCTGATTTCGGCTCAGGTCATGATCTCCTGGTTCATGAGTTTGAGCCCCTCGTCAGGTTCTGTGCTGACAGCTTGGAGCCTGGGACCTGTTTGGATTCTGTGTCTGCCTCTCTCTCTGTTCCTCCCCTGCTCACACTCTGTCTCTCAAAAATAAATAAAGATTAAAAAAGAAGAAGAAGAAGAAGTTAAGGAGTCAACAGTAAATTGCATCCGTTTAATCACCAAGCCACCAAATGGGGCGGGAAAGGAGTAACTGGTGGGTTGAAATAGATTCTCAGTGGGTAAGGTAAACTATTTGAACCGTACCCCAACCCCCCAGTGCAGCAACAGTGTTAGGAAATATATGTAAATCCTCTTTTTAAAGGAGGTGCCCAGAAGGATTCTGGTCCAGTCAGGACTGTCCATGCCTTCTCTTCCCTGAGCCTCTGGACAGTTCTGTAACTTGCGAAAGATCCTCAGTCTCTCTTTTAACAGTTAGAGGACCGTTATTGCTTCAGAGCTGTTGAAGCACAAGAAAGATTTCTCCAGCTACATAGCATTTCCCGTGTGCAATCTCTAACTACAGGGTATGTGGTCGAGTTAAGGATTTGTTTAGTGTTCAATTTTTTTTCTTTTCTTCCCCCTCAACTGAGAATAGCTAAGAAATATACAGGTTGGACCTAGATTTATAGCTAATCAGTTATTTCTCAGGTTCTTTGAAATACTGAAAAACATAGAGGGCGTGAGTTTGCTCAACAGTCCATTGGTAGCCCCTGGGTACCCTGGATTATAGAATACAACTTAACAACCTTCTTTGCAGAAGAGTCATCCATAATTGGAAGGTTTTAGCATTTCATCTGCCAGACATCCCCCCATGTCCTGACGGGCTTCCCTGGCAGTTACTATTGTGAGAGCTATCCATGTGGGTAAGAAGGAGATTTCCTTTTTCTCTTCCGTTGTAAAAGTTGTACATGTTTACTATAAAAATGTGAGAAATAGGGGACAAAATAAAATAAAGGTAATTCTACCCTTCTAACTCCTGTTAATACTAATAATATACCATGCCCTTTGAAACAATTTTATAGATTTGTACACGAGAAACTGATAAAATTCAGAATTTTACAGATTCCAGAGTGGTGGTAGGGTGCATATGCCACATATTAGATAACATCCCTCCCACCAGCACCCCATGACTTTTCAGGCAGGTTCTCATAATTAAATGCAATCAGTCTGTTTTCTGCAGTGGAACCTGTGAATGTTTACATGAAGAAAAGACTCTGAAGGGTGCCACCTCAGTTCAGGTCAGAGCTTACGACCACCTGAATTCACGTTAGATCAGGTTTTGTTGCCAAATGACTTTAAAAAACAAAACAAAACAAACCTTGTTATTATACATATGCTTTGCAAACCTTATTTGAAGCCTGTTGGCTGTCTGGGACTATATAGATAAAATTGGAAAAATCACTTTAACAGGCTACATAGTATAAACCATAGTTGTATGGTTCATTCTATAATGTTCATTGTATAAACCATAGATTCCCTATATAAAAATTGAATTTTACATCCATCAGTGCAGGTGTACCTTGTCTTAAATACATCCAATATACGGAAGTCCTGTGGTATCCCCAGCCTGAATTTAAAATGATTTATTTTTCTTTTGGCTTTTTTTTCTTTTAAGGATTAACATTAAAAAGAGTGTAAATAGGAAGTTCAAATAATGCATTTTTTTAAAAAAATATTTTTTTTAACGTTTATTTATTTTTGAGACAGAGACAGAGCATGAATGGGGGAGGGTCAGAGAGAGGGAGACACAGAATCTGAAACAGGCTCCATCCAGGCTGTGAGCTGTTAGCACAGAGCCTGACGCAGGGCTCGAACTCATGGACTGCGAGATCATGACCTGAGCCAAAGTCGGCCACTCAACCGAGTGAGCCACCCAGGCGTCCCTCAAATAATGCATTTTTAATGTTTATTTATTTTGAGAGAGAGTGCACGGATGAGAGTGGGGGGTGGGGGGAGAGAGAGAGAGAGGGAGGAGGGAGGGAATCCCAAGCAGACTCCACATTCATCATGGAGCCCAACTCAGGACTCCGTCTCACAACCACGATTATCACCACCTGAGCCAAAATCAAGAGTGGGCACTTAAGCGACTGAGCCACCCACATGCCCCTCAAATAATGCATTTTAAATAGGATTGAATTTTCATCTTGAGAATTTTGCATGCAGTGAATAACACTTTTCAAAATGTTTTAAATGTGTGTGTTTGTGGCTTGTGTGTTTGTGGCTGTCCAGTGTTACTCCACTTGAAACAGACTCACAAAACAGCTTCTCGATGCTAGCAGAGGCTTATGTGTGAGAGTCGTGGTTCTGTGAGAGAGGAAGGAAGGAAAAGCAAGCAGCGTGGAGGAAGGAGAAAGAAACCAGTCACTTGTTGGAGGAGAAAGTTTCATTAGCAGTAAGAGAAGACTGGGCATGGAGGGGAAGGCTTCAGATTCACCCTGGAATGCTCGGGCCCCCTAATATTTGCTTATCAGTATCTCTCTTAAACAAAGCTAGAGCTGGTCTCACCCTCGGGGTCTTCAGATGGGAGTTTTCATTATTCTTATGGTTAAATTTTATTTATATAAATAATACTGGTAACAGTAGTGTATCCAACGAGCTGACTATATCCCAGACACCGTTTTAAGCACTCATGTGTTATACTAGCCAGAAGGGGCTAGAATGTGCAGCAGTCGTAAATTCACCCCCAGATCTCCGTGGCTTAACAGAGGGAGGGGTTCCTTCCTCCTCACATCCCAGGTCTACCAGGGGGGTCTGCTCCACACGCTAAGTCATTCAGAGACCAAGGGCCCATCACTGCAGGGTTTGCTACGGCGGGGGAGAGGAGAGAGTACCACATGCAGGCTCGTCACCGCTTCCCCTGGTGTGTTAGTTCCCCACCTTAAACTGTGTTCTTAGCCCCACTGGCAGGGGACAGGAAATAGAAGGGAGCAAATAGAATATTTGGTGAGTGTTAACCGTTTCTGCCTCGTTACTCTTGACATCAACCCTACCCGGTAGTAGCCATTGTTATCTTTACTGAACGGTTGGGGAAACTGAGGCACAGAGTGCTGTGGTAGATATCATTCAAACCTGGGTGGTCTCCTCCAGACCCCCATGCTTTGAAGAACACTGGACTGCCTCTCAAGGTGTCAGGATCCTTTTACGGATATAAAGTAAAGCATACTTTTAATTCATTTAAGTAAAAAGGTTGATTTAAAGGACCACAAGCACAAGAGTGGCAGAGATGGTACAAGGGTAAGGCGCACACTGTCGGGAGGTAGCTAGCCTTGAGTCTGCATGATCTTGGTCCCAGAAGCCTCCAGAGCTCCTTTTCCAAGCCCAAATCTGGAGCCTGTTGTAAAAAGCAAATGCGGATGTTTTCCTTTGTTCAGAGAATTCTGCCAAAGTCAGCTTCACACGCACGCCTCTGACCTCCCCCCCTCTTCCTCGATTTCCCGTTCTCCGTGTCCGGCCTGACCTCTTATCTTACCTGGACTCTGTCATTCCTCTCCCTGCCTCACATTAAGTGTTCTCGGTTGAACTGGGTTTCGATTCCTCTGCAGAATGTCGCCCCCCGAGTCTCTCCTCACCTCCGCTTCCTGTAGCCTCCCAATGAGGCAACCCGCTCCACACCCAGACTTTTGGGCAGGTACCACAGCCCAGCTAGGGCACCTTCCTCTGGGCCGATGTCAGCCAGCACCAGGGAACATGGATTTGTGAGGGGAGTGTGGCTGGGTTTCAGGCACCACTTGAAGAAGCCAGGTTGATGCTTTGAGCTCTATACACTCTGTGCAACCGGGTGCAGGGGCCGTGCCGGGCCCAGTGCATCTAACTCCCTCTTGTCTGGGAACACGAGTATCAGGGCCTGAGATGCCTTTTCCTACAAGTTTTCCCTGAAATACTAATCCCATGCTGCCCTCTTTTTTTATTTGTTTGTTTGTTCGCTTATTTATTTATTTATTGAGAGAGGGAGAGAGAATGTGTGCGTGTGAGCAGGGAAGGGGCAGAGAGAGAGAGAGAGAATCCCAAGCACTGACAGCGTGGAGCCTGATGTGGGGCTGGATCTCACAATCTGTGAGATCGTGACCTGAGCCAAAATCAAGAGTCAGACGGTTAACCCACTGAGTCACCCAGGCGCCCCCCATGCCGCCTTCTTTGACAAGAGTTCTGGATTGAAAAGCACTACATATTACCCTTGGGGATTTACAGTGTACATTTGTATATTAAAGACTTGGAGACATCCTGTTATTAGAGACCTGACCAGTTCAGTGTTTTTTAAAACTTCCCTTGATCACAAACATTCTTGTGTAAGAAACTTTGACTTCCCATGGAACCACCTTGAGACGTACCGATCGAGAGGTTTTCTGGATCAGGTGATCCATTTCATGTGGTGGTGTTTATTTGTTTTCATTTTATTCCACTTTATATCTGTTCTTCTAGAATTTATTTCTTATTTACATTTCAGTGTGTAATTTCTGATTATTTAAGCTGGTGGCTTCTTTATACCTTGCTCCTTTAAGATCATACCCTTTGGTGCCTTTTGGTACCATTAGGTTTAACATGAAGAAACCCCTTGCTGATCCAGTCTTGAACTAGCAGCTTACATCTTCCACTAAATATGAACAGGCCCTTTTATTGACTGGTTGTCTAGCCGTGTCAAGCAATTGAAAGTTCAGAGAGCTGGCAGAGTGCATGACTTTGAAGTCAGACAAAACTGAGTTCACGTTTCTGTTCCCTCGTTTCTCAAGCTGGGTCACTAGAGGCAGAATCATTTATTCATTCACTCCCTCATTTATTCACCCAGAAAGCAAGGACATCAAAAGAGGCTTCCCAGAAGAGACACCCTTGAACTAGGCCATAAATAATTAATAGATATTTATAAAACTATTCTCTGCATGTTTCCTTAAACAGAAGCATTAAACACCATTAAGCTTTGGTTGATACATTTGATATTTAGAGAGTCAGGTGAAAGTCTGTACTTCAGGTTTTTGTTTCTTCCCCCTCCGCCCCCCCTCCCCAAGATCTTCTAAATTGTGGTCCTGACTTAGCTAGTATTTACTAAATGTCCATTCTGTTCCAGGCTCTGTGCTGAGCTTGACGATTACTTCTGTTCAACAGACTGCTTATACAGACTCTTTTAATAGTTTACACTAAAGTACTTCATTTTTATTTTATTTTATTTTATTTTATTTTATTTTATTTATTTATTTATCTTAATGTTTTTATTTATTTTTGAGACAGAGAGAGACAGAGCATGAGCAGGGAAGGGGCAGAGAGAGAGGGAGACACAGAATCAGAAGCAGGCTCCAGGCTCTGAGCCATCAGCACAGAGCCCAGTGCAGGACTCGAACTCACGGACTGTGAGATCATGACCTGAGCCGAAGTCGGACGCTCAACCGACTGAGCCACCCATGTGCCCCAAGCACTTCATTTTATAAGGAAGGATGGACATGGGGATGGTTCCAGATTTTTTAGACTTCCTGCTTTTTGCTGCCTGCAAGTAGAGAAAACTTTTTTTGGCATCATTTGGCATCACAGGCATAATATCCAAGATTTCTTTTTTCTGCAAGGGTGGCCTGGAACTATAGCAACCGGTGGTGAATATTACAGCCACCATTGAGGTAAATTATTTGAATTCTAACATTTTCAGTGAGGGTGGAGCAAAGTGAGTCTTAATTAAAGCACAAGATGTGTACCAAGCAGACAGAGTAGGGGAGTCCAGGCGAAGAGGGCACTGCTTCTCTGCTTTTCTACCAGTTAAATGAACACAGTGTCTACAGTAAGAAATCCCTGTGTCCTCCTGGTGTCATACGTGGTGGGCCCTGAGTGCTTGCGCTTACTTATTTTGTTAAATTTTTTAATTTGTCAGGAAAGTGCTTAAAAGCGTGTTGTTGTCAAACATACAGTGTGTGATAAAGATGTTCAGTGAAGGCAAGGAAAATATAATTTGATGTCACCGACCGTAGGCTTTTGTTCTAGTTTAAACATAGCAAATTGTAGATGACGTGCGTGGAAATGAAATTACGGGTCTGAAAGTTGATCGTGAACCAGCCGATTAATCGTTTCAAGCACAGTAGAGAAATCGTTAGGGCCGAGATGTCTCTTCAAACCAAGGCCCAGCTGCCCAGGCCTTTCTTCCTTTTGCTTCCCCGTTTGTCTTGGGCTTACAAGTCGTAGCCTCTCCCCCTTTTGTTATAATTATCCTCAGATGAAGTCGGATGCTGCAGATTGTACAAAGAAAAAAAAGAGTGCTTTCATTTTCATCCTTGATGTAGGAGATGATGTTAAATCTAACCCCTCATTTACTTAAATGGAATTAGACAAAACATAATTGCATTATTTTACGTTAAGGAATTCTCCTATTCCCAGATACTCCTACGCCTACCCATTTTTCTCTGTGAAACTTCAGTAGAACTGTATTTTCTGCCAAATTCAGTCTTGTCGGTTCCTGAGGCCTGTAACGTCATGGTTTGATTTGGTTCCCCTTTTCCTTAGGTCTTCCCCAAGCCACCCAGAGCAGTCATTCCTGTGCTTTTTCTCCTGGTAATTATGGCTGAGACCCACCTCTATTCTGTTTTCGTGGTAACTGTGCCTTGACGATTTCCATGTGTCGACTGCAGGTGTTCCTTCTCTAAAGGAACTTGGGTTCTCCTTCCCCTTTGACTTTGGACAGCTGCTGTTAGTGTAAAGCAGTTCATGCCCCAACTGGACCTTGCACCCAACCCATCACGCCTAGAGAGCTGGTTTCAGCGTGGGCCATTGGGCCCCACCCGCAGAGTGTCTGGTTAATTAGGGTTGAGACTGGATTTCTAACAAGTTCTGGGTGATGCAAACACTATTGTTCCCAAGACCACACTTGGGAGACCACTAGGAAGGACGGTCACTCTGGACAGAGGTATAGAATTCCCTAATGTTACAGAGAAGCTGTCACTTTTCCTGCCAGATTCACTCCCTCATTATTTTTACTTCTATACCTGCCATCTGGTTTCTATGTTGTATTAATACGTCAAATAACAAGTTGAGTGAGAAATAAATTGCTGGTTGATTATATCGCCCTCTTGTGTTTCTGTGTCATATTTCTTTTTAATACTATTCTGAATAAAAAATACCAGTCCATTGCTGAAAACTTAGGAAATATAGGGGGGAAAACCCGGAAATAAAAGTCACTGATAACCTTACAATTCACTGTTTACAGGTTGAGATCTATCTATCTGTATCTTCTTTTTTTTAAATTTTCTTTCTTTAACATTTATTTATTATTGAGAGACAGCATGAGCATGGGAGGGGCAGAGAGAGAGGGAGACACGGAACCCGAAGCAGACTCCTGGCTCCGAGCTGTTAGCACAGAGCCTGACGCGGGGCTCGAACTCACAGACCGTGAGATCATGACCTGAGCTGAAGTCCGTCGCTCAACTGACTGAGCCACCCAGGTGCCCCTGTCTATCTGTATCTTCTAATCTCATTCCTATTTATAAATCTTTTCTTATATGTATATTTATTGTCATAATTTTTTCACCACATTGGTTTCATACTATAGTGCTGTTTTATAACCTGATTTTTCACTTGTTTATACATTTTGAAAATGGTTTCCTGTTTTGGAAAGGAAGACTGTAGCCTCGGATCTTTGCTTACTTGGAAGCATACAGCCTTTTAAAACAAAACTACCATGGTTGAGATGGGATCAGGAGCCTAGACCCTCTTGGGGGCGGGGACAGGGCCACATCCTGCCCAGGAGACAGCATGAGCATTTCCCTCTGGCTTTTCTCACCTGGGTCGTCTGGATTTCTTTCTGGTGTGTTTAGTCGTATCTCAGTATCTCATCTTAGGCTCTGAGAGTACTGTCCCTGGAAGGTATATTAGAGACCTTGTAGACCTCGTTTTATCAGTGGCAGAAATGAGAAGTGACTGGCCTGTACCCACACAGCCGGGTGGAAGCAGGTTCAGGTCTAGAACACTCTTCTTCTCCAGTTGTCAAAGCCAGGCAGCTGCTGGATGGAAGGTACCTTTGGTCCTTCACCCCCAACCACATAGTGGGAGCAGTTCTCATCTCCTGTGCCTCTCCTAAATCCGCCGTCACCTCCCCGACTTCTAATCTGGAAGTGCAGAGTGCTCCGGGAAGACCAAAACGCGTTCACATTCTGTAATACTTCTGAGTCTCAGAATAACTTTTCTGGTGTGGAGAGGAATTCATTTGTTCAGCCATTTACTCAGTCAACACGTGTTTTATTTAAGGAATCTACGCTCTGGTAGGGGTTGGATGTAACACAGTGGTGGGTGAAACAGCCATAGCTCCTGCCTTCAAGAAGCTTTGCTCTAGACACTAAAGAAACAGTCAGATGCTTGTCAAATGCATTGTTCTCTGAAAGTGAGCCTATTCTGCCTACTTAAGACTCAGGGGAGACCAGAGAGGAGAGATCTATGTAGAAATGTGCTCAACACCTCACTGAGGAGGAGGCATGGAGCCTAGACTAGGAGGCTCTTTGCCAGGAGCCAACAGAAGACTGTTCCAGACTGATGGTAAAGCATGTATATGCTTGAGAGCTTGATGAATCAAGAACCAGAAGAAGGGCCGGCATGGTTGATGGGCGGGGGAAAGGGTAGAGGGGCTTCAGACAGGTTGCCAGGGCCAGACTTAAATTGTGAGGTTGGATTTGAATCCAGTCCATGGGAAGCCATTGATGGGTTTCACGCAGGAGAGTGATATGATAATCATTTTAAAAGATCACTGGAACAACAGGACTCAGGAAATGAGGATGGCCTTTGGAGTCAGTAAAAACCTTAATTAAGACTCTGACCATCCGCTTAGTCACTGTTTGACCTTAGGCAAGTTACTTGACCTCTCTGAGCCTGTTTCCTCAATTGGGTGAGGCTAAGATACATCTTACTGAGTTGTTGTGAGCAATAACTTTAGGTAACATACGTTAAACACAGTACCATCTGTCATTTTAATAACTCTAATTCAGGCTGATTTGCCTGGATTAGAGCATGGTGTATAATGGGATGCACTACTTTACAGTTTGTAGAGACTCCCTTGCGGGATGAGGCAGGGAAACAAGAAGCTTGGAGGGAATGTGGTGCAACATGAAGGACGTTCGGGAGTCCTGCCAACCTCCGTCCCAGCCTCAAAAGACCTATTCCAGTATCCAAAATGCCATCATTGTATTTTTTCCACCACTGCGGCTGAGCTGTTCAAGTGTGAGACAGTAAACCTAGTTACGTTTTATTAAGAGTCTGTGTTGTGCAGCGTTTTGCATGCATAGCACCCGGCGTCTACACGGCAACACCCTCAGCACCGTATGGAGGCAGCCTTATCATTGCCACTGTAAGGTAAGGAACGAGACTGAATCTCTAAGAGGTTGAATGACTAAATCTCTAAATCTCTGAAAGGTTGAATGACTTGTCCAAGCACACGCTTGGCTAAGTGTGTGCCGCCTGTTGATCGTGTGAGTGCTGGGCACTCCAGCAGCTGTGAAGTGTAAGCTGTTACAAATGCCTGAGCAGTGGGTGAGGTGGGAACATTAAGTCTCATCTGCGAGGGAATTGTAAGTGCCCTCAAAGCAGTATTCTTTGTTTCCCCTTAAAGCATATGCAACCGAATACAATAAAGCTTAGTTTAGTAGGTCGGTAATGGCTGATAATAATAGTCTGTATGTGTATGCAGTATATTATAATCTTTGAAACATTCTGCTAATCGGGGGCGCCTGGGTGGCTCAGTCGGCTGGGTGTCTGACTCTTGATTTCGGTTCAGGTCATGATCTCATGGCCCTGGGATCTGTCTGTCTGTCTGTCTCTCTCGCTCTCTCCCTCCCAGTCTCTCTCTCTCTCTCTCTCTCTCTCTCAATAAATAACTTTTTTAAAAAGCACATTATGATAACCTACAAGAAGATAATGCTGTAAATAGTTCACTGACTTGGGAGTTAGCCCTGGCTTGTGGTTTGGCCCGTCCACTTGGCTGAGTGTGTTTGAACACGTTAATACCACCTTGAGGGCTCTCGGGAGCAGCCAGCGGAGCAGCCGGATAAAGCAGGCAGCCCCGTGGCCTGCTACCCAGTGGGAGCTCCGCTGGCATCCGTTCTCCCTGATCCTGTCGCACCAGCCTTGGCTAGTGGAGGAAGGTGCCAGGACACCCATTTTAAAATCAGAAAACCGAGTCGGTCAGGTTAACGGTTTGCCCAAAGTCCCCAGGCCAATAGTAATGAGTGGCCACATTCTGGCCTTCTCAGCTCCTGCTGAGAACTCTTTCCAGTGTATCTTAACACCCTGGAAACTGCCTGACCACAACCGGGCACCGCCATGAAGGTGCATAAGTACGCCATGAAGGAGTTAACACACTAAACTGAATATCTAATTTATTCCAGGGAATCAAAGACTTAACTGCTGGGAGCTGGCTCATTATTTTAATTGGATTTTCCAATGTGTTGAGCAAGTCAGCAGATTTGCATTAGCCTTACTTTCTGTCTGTAGAGGGGAAGGAGAGAGAACCGGTGGGCAGTAAGGTAGGAACGTCAGGATTAACGCAGGATGACAAAGCAAGCAAATTATGTCCCCGTTCATTGATACGGTGCCGTGTGCGTGTGGGGGCCGTGGGGGCAGGGCACCACGTGTAGAGCCGTGCTCCGCTCCCGCTTGGACGCTGCTGAGTCACTGTCCCCCACACCTGTGCTCCAGCAGGGTGGCACAGCCCCCCGGGTCGCAGGCCCCCAGGCGAGCCAGAAACCACAGTGCAGCGTGGCCACCGGCAGCTGCCTGCTGGCTCCAGCTTTGGGACCTGGTCGGTTAGTGGACAAAACAGATGAGATGCTTCCCCCTTAATTAAGAGGCATACCTTCTAGAGAAGAAAGACAGGTGATGAATCATAAAGAATGAGATCATGTCGTTTTGTGGTAAAACTCTAAAGGGGTTTAGAGAAAAATCAGAGCAGATACAAAGAGGAAAGCCATCCCGAAGTCCTCTCTAACGGGAGCTGTTTGTCTCATGTCTGGTAGCGTCTGAGCTAGTTGTAAGGAATAGGTGGTTATTGTGATCAAAACCAGTATTAATTACAGTCTGTTTGCTTAAACAAATCACTTTTGCATAATGAAAGGATAGACGTCAGCCTCCTCCTGTCTTTATTCCAGGTTTCTCGTTGGGCTTGATATACGTATATACTCGCAGAGGAAATTTCCACTTTGTGAGGAAGCAGTTTGTTTGGAAAGCAGACACATTTACCGCACCCAAACACCACTCCTGAAATGCTTTCTAATGTGTTTGCTTAATAAAATGGAAAAAGAGGTGCTCTTAAAAACATATCCTTCATCGTCCTGTTATCTTGGCTTGTGTAAAGAACTTACGTTAATTCAACTTTATCATTAAAGGAAAGGAAATAGGTTGGAAGTTGAGTAAATGGAAATGGAATCAATAGAATTTTAGTAAAATTAATGGGAAATAATAGATTTGAAAGGCTTTCAAAAAATCCACTGAGGATAATGAAGGTGATACAGGAAGTCTTTCTACTCGTTTTTTTTACGTTGGCCTCCTCGTGGTTGCCCTGGAGGTGCTTTTGTATTCGTTTGCAAGCTTTGCTTAGGCTGTGAGAAGGATTCCTGAAAGAACTGGAAAGTGAAAAAGCAGGAAAGTCACAGAACCCTACAACTGTGAGGTCATGTAATCCATCGCTGTCACAGTACCTTCCAGTGTCGGAGAAAATAGGCCTTCTCTTCATTGAGATCTGCAGCAAAGGAAATTTTGGCCTCTTGATAAATATTTCTCAAAAGTTTCCTTTTCTCGAGAGTAGTCTGTTTTCTCTTTGACATCTCTCTGCATCTTCATAATGACAGAGTTGCTATTCGCTCTTTCCTTAAAACCATTGCCTGTGCCAGTTCTTGCAAATTAACCGACTTTTTCCTGGGAAGTAAGGTGGGGAAAGATTTTTTTCCTGGGGCCTTTTGCTAGGCTCATCCTGGAAAGATTCTGAATTCATAAATACACAATGTTTGGCCTTCTCGGTTTCTTATCAGCCCCCAAGAGTATGTGTGTGGATAACCACAAAGAAATTCTTAATTCTTGGGGTTTTCCATCAGTGCCACTGCAGCCCCCCCTCCCACCCCCCCCCCAACCCCAACGACAGCACTGAAAGGTTACAGTGTGTGTCTATTGTGTGGTCAGTACATGGCTTTTGAGGGACTTTTCCTTCCGCGCAACCCCCACATTCAGTACTAACCACAGTTTCATAATTTTTTCATTCTTATTTTGTAATGTAGCCCTCAGACCAAAATGGCATAACAATTTTTTTTTCCTGCTTCATTTCACAAAGGATTTGAGGCATTGGTGAAAAGCCTGATTCTAGGACGAAGTTAAAAATGGTTTATAATCACTGTCATTTCATTGTTTGTTTAGAATATTTTAAAGTTTTATGTATTTAAGCAATCTCTACATCCCATCTGGGGCTAGAAGTTACAACCCCAGGTCCAGAGTTGTGTGCTCCCCAACCGAGCCAGCCAGGCGCCCCTATTCTTTTTATACAGAACTTTGTATGCTGTGAATGCTGTTTATACTTTGCTTTTGTCATGTAACAATTTATCTTGGAGCCGTTTCCAGAGTTACACATAAAGAACTTTCTCAGTTTTATGGCTACGGTTTAGAACTTCCGTAGTTTATTTATCTCATCCCTTATTGACAAGTCCTAAGCTTCCCATCAGAATAAATCCTGTAGAGAGGAACCTTGTGCTCACATGATTCTCTATTTCCTGTATTCTACAAGTATTTATTGAGCACCTACTCTGTGCCAGGCGGTGTTCTAAATTGTGGAAATAGGGCCGTGAACATGCAGACCCTACCCTTAGAGAGTTTGCATTCAAACTGAGGGTACAGCAAACAAATGAGGAAACAGATACATGCATGGTGAGGGATGGTGAATGTTTTGAAGAAGATTAAGGATTTCTACGAATCGAGGAGAGGTAGGCACTGGCCTGGCGAGTGGAGGGCTGGTTGGCCCCTGCCTCGCTTACCACCATCCACACAAACCTCCGAGGCCCGCAGGAGAGCAGAATGCAGGAGGCTTATGTTTCAGGAAGGAGCTTCATCTGTGGCTGAGAGTGAGTCCTGTTAATCTTTATTTTCCCCATCTCATACCCACAGCCGGTGTTTTTCAACGTTATTATTACCTGAAAATGGCACCACCCCATCCCAAGGAGTCTTTTTAAAGATATTTGGGGGGGGGGGCACCTGGGTGGCTCACAATTTTGGCTCAGGTCATGATCTCACAGTTTGTGGGTTTGAGCCCTGCATTGGGCTCTGCATTGACAGTGCAGAGCCTACTTGGGATTCTCTCTCCCTCTCTCTCTGTCCCTCCCCTACAAGTAGCTAAATAAACACTTAGAAAGAAAGAGAGAAAGAGAAAGCAAGGAAGGGAGGGAAGGAGGGAGGAAGTTAGAAAGTTTAAACTAAACTTTGAAGTTTTAATGCCACAGATATACTCTATATCAAGTTTATATACTCTGGCCCTTTGGAAAGCCACAGTCATTGTAATAGCTAAGATGTTTTTCACCCCACTCCCCAGGAACCAATGCCCTTGACCTTACAGAACACAGACTCCGAATCCGTGGCTGTCTCAGTGTTGGCACCTGCCAGCCAGGCTATCTCTCTGTGGGTGGGGGAGCAGGGAGTAGCGAGATTGCACAGATAGAATCGTCTCGGCATTCGGAATCTCTTTGTCTTTGAAAGAAGAGAGAGTTGGTTGTTTTTGATCCAAGCCCTCTGGTGATGTGCCCTGGACAACTTCTCTTGCGTGGAAACTGGAAGCCGGGAGGCAGAGGTGGAATGGTGAGCCACAGGGAGCCCAGGATGAGAGCGGTAGGCAGGAGTTGGCAGAAGGTGTCCGTCTGTTCCGTGTGGCCTTATTCTTTAAAAAAAAATTTTTTTTTTAATGTTTATTCATTTTTGAGAGAGAGACACAGAGCGTGAGCGTCAGAGGGGCAGAGAGAGAGGGAGACACAGAATGTGAAGCAGGCTCCAGGCTCTGAGCTGTCAGCACAGAGCCCGACGCAGGGGCTGGAACTCATAAGCCGTGAGATCATGACCAGAGCTGAAGTCGGATGCTCAACCGACTGAGCCACCCAGGCGCCCCACATTGCCTTACTCTTTATTTCTTCTCTAATGTCCCTTTGGACTTTGAAAACAGATATGTATTCAGCACTTGCTGAGTGTGTGGGAGCAAGCTAGCACTGTGAGGTGTATTAACCCTTTCACTGCAGCTGTCTGCGGCAGGTTGTAGCGTCCCCCAGTTATCTAGGGGGCGCCCAGGGTCCCGCACCAAGCCTGCAGGTGTCCACGTGGGTCCTTCTCGCTCCGCTCTCTCCCTCCGCCTCTGTACGGCACTTGTAATACCGCGATGTGGCAGAGTGGGTTTGCATATGGCGACCACCTCTGTCCCTGGGGGGTGAGCTCGCTCGAGGCAGGAACAGTGTTTTATTCACCTTCACCTGGCCAGCCGCTAGCATGGTGGGTGTCACAGAACAAGGACATGGTAAGTGATTGATGGAAGGGTGACTGGCTGGCTGCAGTGACAAATGAGAACACTCTTGCACGGGAGTAAAATTATTTCCTGAGTGAGAGAGCCCACAGACCTCGCCGGCTGTGAACTGGTTCGGCAGGTCCCTGTAGTGTTGGTTCCACACGACTAGACCCGGTTTCCCCACAGTGCTACGGGTCCGTGTCATTCACTGTTCCCGGTCCTTGTTCGGCACACTCTTTCCCTGCTTGCCTGTCCCTCCCTTGGTTTCCCTGCCCCGCTGTCTCCAGCTGGGTGCCAGCTCCGTCTCCCTCTCCTCTGTAGACCCCTTTTTGTTCCAACTTAAAATCAAGGAGACTCAGGCCACTGCCTCAGAACAGTGAGAAACCCGCACTTGTATCTTGTCTTTCTAATGGATCTGGGCACAGAGAGGACACAGTGAGTGGGACAGTCGTGGTCCCTGCCCTCACTGAGCTTACGTTCTGGTGGGGGACAGAGTGCACATATAAACATACTGGGTAATTTCACATAGTGAGAAATACCAAAGAAGCGTACGAAAAGGAGTAATAGAAGCCAGTTGTGTGGCTCCCACCTGCTGTGGGGGGTGGGGGGGGCCGGTCTTGCCGCCTAACCTCGGGGCGGTGCACAGGGTCAGCAAGACGGTGCGTGAAAGCCCTTACGCAGAGGCTGGTGTGTGCAAAGTGTCCAGTCCACAGTAGCTGATTTTGTTATTCTGCACGCACTTCCTTTTTTAACCGTCTTCCGTGTTTGCTTTACTTTCCAGCTCCAGGGTCTGAGCCACAATGTGATCTTCACCTTGGACTCCTTGTTGAAAGGAGACCTAAAGGGAGTCAAAGGAGTAAGTGTTCAGAAATTTGATTTTCACTTTAACTGGAAAGGATTGATTTTTTTCCCCCCTCTTTAAAGATCATAGCGTTACTTGCATTTGAAGGGCACTCTGAACATTTCTACCATAAAAACTACTTGGAAAATGATCATTGGAAAAGATGTGCCGCTTCACACAGTGTTATTGACTGAGGAATAAGATGAGGCCCTTTCCGGATTATCGGTGAGAGCCCACGGGGCTGCGGGGAGTCTGTGCTGAGCCTTGGCCGCGCCACCAGCCACCCCGCGGGCATTGCAGCGAAGGCCGCCCTTCCCGCTCGCTCAGGCTCCTCGTCTACGACACACGCTGTGACGTGCGCGAGAGTGTGTCCGGTTTCACGCATCCTTTAGAGGAAAGCATTTTCGCTGCCATGTTATTTCCGACCGTTTACTTGCCTTTGAGCAAAAGTGAATCCTGTCTCAAGTTCGTTTTCTCTTTCCTAAGGATCTCAAGAAGCCGTTTGACAAAGCTTGGAAAGACTATGAGACAAAGTTGTAAGTCATTTTTTTTTTGTTTGTTTTTTATAGTTGTTCATTTCTTAAGAAAAAGTTAACTAGGGGCGCCTGGGTGGCGCAGTCAGTTAAGCGTCCGACTTCAGCCAGGTCATGATCTCGCGGTCCGTGAGTTCGAGCCCCGCGTCAGGCTCTGGGCTGATGGCTCGGAGCCTGGAGCCTGTTTCCGATTCTGTGTCTCCCTCTCTCTCTGCCCCTCCCCCGTTCATGCTCTGTCTCTCTCTGTCCCAAAAATAAATAAAAAACGTTGAAAAAAAAAATTAAAAAAAAAAAAAGTTAACTAGAAGAAGGACAGAGCTCTTACCTGATCTCTTTTGGACAAAAACTCGTTGAGTACCTCCTTGTGGAGGCTAAGAGCCCAGGTGTGCTGACCTGACCGGAGGTGTTTATGACTCCTCCTCCTCGTCATAGGAAGACGGAGGTGTGCTGTTAACTCCCAAAAATTTGTGAGCCCGTGGCTGCTAACGCTGACTGTCAAGTTGTCCATCTGACCGTTGCAACTTTTCTCTAATTACAGCTAGCATATAACTGTAGGCTGTTTACATTCCTGCATAGCAATTAGGAAACGAAAAAAATTCATAGCTAGCGTTTGTGACCTCCTTCTGCCCGCCGGGGCCTGTGCGGCGAGTTCTACCTGCGTGACCGCCACACCATGACCTCACCGTCTGGTTGTGGATTGGGGAACTGAAGCCTGGAGAGACTGAAGGGATTACAAGAGGTCATGGAGCTGGGCGGTGCCATGCTGCCTTCCCCAGGGTCTGTGTGGCCCCTGAGCCTGAGCAACACGTCACGGGCACGGCGGGCCCGCCTGGCAGGTTGTTGCAGGGACTGTGGAAATAATGCACACGAAATGCATGGTGTGGGCCTGGCTCACCTTCCTGCCGTACGAGTCAGACCACCTTCCCTCGTTATTGCTACTTGAAGACATTTGTGTTACCGGGAGGTGTGGTGGGAGGAGAAGTATATTTAAAAGCACTTAATAAAAAAGGTTGGCTGCAAACTTGGATAGCTGTCACCATGAGAGAATAAAAGCATTTCTGTAGACAGCAGTAACAGCAGAATGAAAACACCAACAAAAGAAAAACAAATTCAGGGTTAAATTTGTTTTTTGCCACACTACTTCTACAAATGCTTATGTAATAAACGCACTGTTGGAGACTTGCTGCCTTAGGAATATTTTAACACATTGATGGTTATAAATGCAGCTGTGAACAGAAGGGCTCTTAAAATGGTCAGTGATGGAGTGAACAGTGTAGGCCATCCTGTCTTTCTGTATTAAAAAAGATCATCAGTGCTCACTCTTGTGAGCTAAGTGCTACCCTGCCCAGAGGCGACTTCACGCCCCAGGCTTGGAATAGAACTAAGTACATACAAAAGGGGCCGGAGTCCACAGAAGGGAGAAAAAAAACAAAACAAAACACCTTTGCTCTACACTTGTGGAATAGATCTCTTTTGTAGGACATGGAAATAAAACAAGGTACAGTATGTGCTTTGTCTTCTGAAATACTACCAGTGTTGGGTAGTGGAACTGTATTTTTGGTATTTTATAAAAATACAGTTGGCACAAGACCTGGTGGTCAGTATTATGAATGTCCTGGAGCAGAAACCATTCTGGGAAGATCTAGGTGCCCTTCATGGCGCTTTGCTCAACTGTATTCAGACTTGTCTGGTTGCTCACTAGTCTGTATTGTCCTCTGGCATCTGACCCCGGTGAGTGCAGTGACCATATCGTCCTCGCGTTTGGTGTTAATCTCCCAGTGCCTACCCCTAGCAGTACCTTGGGCACATAGCTCGTGCATAGGGAATAGTTGCTGCAGGAATGAAAGAATTATCCAGATCTGGAAATGTGTGTCAGGATTCATCCTTTAAGTGGGTCCTGATTTTAGGATTTCACCAAAAGATTGTTGTTTTATTTTTCTTTTTTAATAAACCTCTGTCGGGGCACCTGGGTGGCTCAGTCGGTTGAGTGTCCGACTTCGGCTCAGGTCGTGATCTCACAGTTTACGAGTTCGAGCCCCGCATCGGGCTCTGTGCTGACAGCTCGGAGCCTGGAGCCTGCTTCGGATTCTGTGTCTCCCTCTCTCTCTGCCCCTCCCCTGACTCACACTCTGTCTCTCTCTCCCTCTCAAAAATAAATAAACATTAAGAAATAAATTAATAAAAATAAATAAATAAATAAATAAATAAAATAAACCTCTATCAACAAATGATTTTCCTAAGATTTGTTTCTTCCTCACCATGTATAGTGGTATAAGAAGAAAAAAAAAAACCAAATGTTTGATTATTTGATGTGATAGGGCTCATTTGATTATGAATTACAGAAAACAAAACAACATACAAAAAAAAAAGAAGTTAATTTATTAGCTTTGATAACTAGGAGGCTGGGCTATGGTCTTCCATTTAGAACCCGGGAGGCAGTGAGGCATAATAGTTTAGACCACACACTGGGGAGTCAGAGACCATGGGAGAATCTCAGTGGTGCCCCTTACCGGCTTTGTGACTTTGAGCCAAGATACTTAACTTTGATGATCCTCACCTGTAAAGCCATAGAAGCGTTAACCACTTCTCAAGGCTTCTGTGAAGACGAGATAACATAATATGTTGAAGTAATTGCCTGTTGACAGACATACTGTTTTCCAGTCAGTTGTTTCTAGCAAGTTTTTTAAACCATCAAATAATACTTGGTCAAAATAACACCCATACATAAAAGAAAGCATTAAATAGTGCTTGCAACGGTTAAGACGGACTCTGCATAGAATAGAAACTCCAATAATAATGGCTTCGACGAGAGTCTATCCGAGTAGAGCGTCTAGGGCAGACCAGGCACCGTTCACAGCATTTCTGTGTCACAGCACTGTAAGAATGTCCGTGCTGCCTTCCCAAGTCTGTGCTGCACCTGATAATGAGGATTCTTTTCCTAACGAGGAATGGGAGGAGGGGATCTTACGTAATCAACGGACGTGCTTTCGTGGAAAGACACAGCGGTCCTCAGCCCCACCCCTCCTGTCCTCTGAGTCCCTCTCCTGTTCCCTGGCTGGTTTGTCTCTGTTCCTCTGTGTTCTCTTGCTGTTTCCTCCTGGTGCACCTGCTGTGCAGCCACAGCAGATGAGGGCTCAGCTCCCTCGCACAACCACCCCCCGTGGCTTTCCCACCCCCATCCCTGTTCATCCAGTGTGGTTAATACAACAGTTTATGGATAAACCAGGTGTCAGTGTGAACAACTTCTGTAAATATTCAGTGCCCATCAAATGGTGTTATAATGGACTTTCCATTCTCATCGTACCATTTTCTGCTTTTCCTTAGTGAAATAATTGCCTCATTTCATTTGCCTCCTACTGCTGGAAACGTTTGTGATCTTTTGTTATCTGTTAGAACTGATGTCCAACACCTATGAATGTTTCTGTTTAAAACAAAATAATAGTGTTTCTGTTTAGAACATACACTATGTGTGTTGTAGCAACGATTATAGATCTGTTATCGTTAGGTTCTCTGGCAGTCCCGTCTGTTCTGTCCTGGAGATTCCCTCCAGAGCCCTTTCGCTCAGCAGCACAGCTGTCCTCCTGGGCTGCCCCTTCATGGTAGCTCTCCTCCTTCTTCCTTCCTGGCATGGGCCCACATTTGGCTGGCACACCACTTCCACTCGTTTCCAGGGAACGGCTCTCAAGGAGGGAAAATTTTCAGATTTTTCCATGTCCAGAAATATCTTCATTCTGCATCACACAGAATGAGAGTTGGGCTGAATATAAATCCTCTCATTTTATAATCATATTTGCTCCCATTTCTTTGTGTGGGGTTTGGGGAAGGGGTTCATTTATTTCCAGTTAGAAAATGTGAAAGTCTTTTTTTTTTTTTAATGTTCTACGAAGTTTCTTCATTGACCTTCTCTTTGCAGTTTTTAGCTCTGTAGTTCCTAAAATGTTCCTTATCATTCCTCCCTTCTGGTTTCTTTTCTGTTTATTCTCCTAAAAGGCTTTGCCATATAATGTTGGATTCTCTAGGTTGTTCTTATAATTTTTCTCTCTTTTCTATTTGTCTATGTTCTGTTTTAGATTATTTTCAACCTTTTATTCTCACTGTTTCAGTCGACTTTTTTAAGCCTTTTTTTTCAAGTTTTTAAAGTTTTTAAAGAGCATGAGTGGGGGAGGGGCAGAGAGAGGGGGAGACACAGAATCCGAGGCAGGCTCCAGGCTCTGAGCTGTCAGCACAGAGCCCGACGTGGGGCTTGAACTCATGGACCGTGAGATCATGACCTGAGCTGAAGTCGGATGCCACCCGGGCATCCCACAGTCATCTTTTTTTTTTAATGTTTTATGTATTTTTGAGAGAGAGAGAGAGAGAGAGAGAGAGCAGGTGATGGGGCAGAAAGAGAGACAGAGGATCCAAAGCAGGCTCTGCACTGACCGCAGATGCGGGGCTCGAACTCACAAACTATGAGATCATGACCTGAGCCCAAGTCTGACACTTAGCCAGCTGAGCCATCCAGGCACCCCTCAGTTGACTTTCTTTTTTTTTTTTTTTTTTTATTTTTTTTTTAACGTTTATTTATTTTTGTGACAGAGAGAGACAGAGCATGAACGGGGGAGAGGCAGAGAGAGAGGGAGACACAGAATCGGAAACAGGCTCCAGGCTCTGAGCCATCAGCCCAGAGCCCGACGCGGGGCTTGAACTCATGGACCGCGAGATCGTGACCTGGCTGAAGTCGGACGCTTAACCGACTGCGCCACCCAGGCACCCCTCAGTTGACTTTCTTAATTTGGCTATCATATTTTAAATTTCCAAAGCCCTTTTTGTCAGTTCATTGGGAGTTTTTGGTGGCCTTTGTATAGTTTCTTCTTCTTGTTTCATAGATACACTATTTTACCTTTCTGAGGATTTGATTATATTTGATAAAGTAGTTTCTCTCTTACTGCCCCTGGTTCTCTCACCACCACCTACCCACTCCCTGACTTGTTATTTTGAACCCCTGCTTTCATTTTGGAGCCTTTCCTCAGTTACCTTATCATCTTTCACCACCCATTCATATTTCAGAGTAAAGCACCCAAAGTTGATAGAAGGCTCCTGTACATCAACAGGGCTTGTCAAGAATGCAGTGAGCTGCCTCCTTGGGTTTTAGGTGTTAGGATGTCAAGACAGCTTTTTTTTTCAGGAGTCTTCTAAATGTCAATATCCAGAACTGTGTCTTCTGGTACCATTCAGCTCCCTGAGCCCCGTGTTTAGTGATGTATATGATGGCAATCTGGAAGCAACAAAGGCCAGAGAGGGATTCCAAATTGTAGATTAGGATCTCTCCCATCCTTATTTTGTACAGGCCACTGCCAGATGATGGAATGATTAAAGTGTGTTATGGGGATATGGAAATGGCCCAGGTTTAGAAGAATATTGGAAATTACCTTTGACTACTTTTTGTGCGTGCCCACTATGCGCTTTGATTGTCCTGAAATAATTCTCAGACTCTTAATCTGTTGGCAATCAGGATACACCTGAGGTCTCCAACTTTCTGATACTTTTTCATCGATGAGTAAAGTACTTTACCCGAGAAAAAAATCAACTGTCAGAATTTTTTCATGCAGACCAAAATGTGAGAGAATGTATAAGAATTCATCCATGTGTAAGATCAGACTTAAAAGGCAAGGTTTCCTAGGTGAAAATTTATACGATGTGTGTTCTCTTTGAATGTTACTTTCCATCAACATTACCGACTTAAGAGTTCCTGCTGCTTAACCTTTAGTAAGAAACAATCAGTGACTCTTGTTAAAGGGAAGACAAAAAGGAAAGACAGGAATGTTTGTTTTTGTTTTTAAATGATGGCATCTTTAATTACAGTACAAAAATTGAGAAGGAGAAGAGAGAGCACGCAAAGCAGCATGGAATGATCCGCACGGAGATCACGGGAGCCGAGATCGCAGAAGAAATGGAGAAGGAGAGACGCCTCTTCCAGCTCCAAATGTGCGAAGTAAGAACAGCTTTTGCAAGCATTTGCCTGGCGTTTGGTTAACTGTGATCTTTCCTGCTACTCAGCAGTTTTTCTGCTTAAATGCAGGCTGTTTGGTTATTAGAGGAGGGGACTGTTTCTTAAGGGTTCTCATCTCCATTTTTCTCCAAGCCTTTTGGGATCCGCCATTTCACTGTTGGCTCATATTTTGAGCCTTGGTCCTGTGGGGCTGTTTATGCCAAAACAGGATTCTTTGGTGAGAACTTTACTGTTGCTTGTGAGTGAGTGTGGAAAAAAACATCTGGTGAGGAGTAACACTGGTGAACATGAAGTCTTACTGATCCAGGTTAAGAGCATGCGTCTTTTTTAACCATGTGTCCAGTTGGAATGAAAGCTGAAATAAAGTAGTCATGAAGAAAGTCTGAGTTCATGAAAGAAATGTAATGAAAGCATGTTCCCTTAAACTTTGAGCAGTGGTTCTCAAACTGGGTTCCCAGCGAGCGCTGGTCCAACTTGACCTGGCGTCCTGCCATTCTAACACTAACGTGTAACAGTTCCTTTATCAGTTTTCCAAAAATACTAAAACGGATAGAATTTTCTCAATTTTAAGTGTTTCTTTTTTTAAAAAAATACTTTTTTTCCTCCTCTTCAACCTTTTAGCTTCTTCTTGAACCTGTCTGCTCGTAAGCACTTCTTTATAATAAAACAAGTAAAAAAAAGCAAACAATATCAACAGAAAGTCTTGGATACTGGTAAAAATCAGAGCTAGTAGTGTTCATTAACTGCTTGATTAATAACAGGTTATTGTAACGTTAATTTTTCTTATTCTTTCATTCTTGAGTACCAGAAACTCTTCCTAAAAGTTTCAGTACCTCACCGCATATTCCGTAAAGAGAGTGCAATTTTACTGATTTTCTGCCAAGAACGACCTGTCTTTCAGGTTTTGATCATGTGAACTCTAAGTTTGAGATCCACTGCACCAGGGGGATATAATCAAACATTCTAGAATGTTTTGCTGTGTTTGATTTCTGCTTGTATAGTAAACTAATCTGGAGTGTTTGTAAACCATTAACACTCTAATCAGGTCGTTTGTACACTCGTGACTGTGCCTGATCATCATTCCCCAAATGAAACTCCCCCTGTCTGAAGGCAGCCAAGGTTCAGTAACTTGTGCAGATTCATGATCGGTATTCTGCTCCCCAGACCCAGGACTGGGAAACCCTGTCTGTAACAGTCAACATACAATTCTGTTTTATTTCCACAGTATCTCATTAAAGTTAATGAAATCAAGACCAAAAAGGGTGTGGACCTGCTGCAGAATCTTATAAAGTATTACCACGCTCAGTGCAAGTAAGTGCAACACGGCAGTCGTGATTGTTAGCCCCAGGAAGGACCCCCTTTACTTCTTTGCCTTTCTTATGTTCCTTTCTTTCTGCTTTTCATTTGGTCGCTGTATGTACCCATATAACCTTCCACAGCCACATGGTAGGATCTCGTATGATCTTTCCATCTTCGTTGTTTTCTGTAAATCAGTAACTCCTATCAGTGCAACTGTTTGGTTACTCAAAAATGCTGTCTTACTTACAAATCCTAACATTGGCCCTGCTCTGGCCACAGATCCATACATCCCTGTCACTGCAGAGGCCTTCTCGGTGACCCCCTCCCGCTCCTCCCGTACTTGGCGTCTTACCTATTACTGGCTCATTTGTACCACATATACCTACTTGGATTTTTTTTCATCATCTGAATTAGAGGAAATTAAATACCTTGGACATTAAGAATACTTTGCCTCTATGGGGCACCCGGGTGGCTCGGTCAGTTAAGCATCCAACTTCGGCCCAGGTCATGATCTCACGGTCCATGAGTTTGAGCCCCGCATCAGGCTCTGTGCTGACAGCTCAGAGCCTGGAGGCTGCTTCCGATTCTGTGTCTCCCTCTCTCTCTGCCCCTCCCCCACTGATGCGTGCATGCGCGTGCTCTCTCTCGCTCTCTCTCAAATATAAATAAACATTTTTTTTAAAAAGCTTTTTTAAAAAAGAATATTTAGCCTCCTTGAATTCCTGTGTAATTAGAGGTATGCTTTGAGAACGATCCATTGTTCTACACCAGTACCATTTTTGTTTATGAACATTGCATTTGTATTCTCTTTGAGATTCTCTGGCATTTCATTTGCTTATTTACTTCTTGTTGACTTACTGGATTAGCTTTCATGGTTTTCTCATAGAGTTTTATGTGAAAACATGCCCATTTTTTAATTTTTTTTTAATATTTATTTATTCTTGCGAGAGAGGGAGACAGAGCATGAGCAGGGGAGGGGCAGAGAGAAAGGGAGACACAGAATCGGAAGCAGGCTCCAGGCTCCAAGATGTCAACACAGAGCCTGATGCGGGGCCCGAACTCACAAACTGTGTGATTATGATTGGCAGCAAAGTCAGACGCTTAACCTACTGAGCCACCCAGGTGCCCCCCACTTGTTAATGTTCTAAGAACATCTTTGCCTTCAACTGAGACATGTGGGGAAGTCAGCGTTAATACTGTGGGACACACACAAGGCATGAGTCAGACAGAAAGATGAGTTCAGACCCTGGCTCTGCAGCCTGGTGACCATGTGATCTTCATCGGGTGCTTCTCTACACCTCAGTATCCTCATCTGTCAGGTGGGACTGAGGTTCGTAGATGTGAGAATTAAATGAGAATAGTGCATGCGGGGTGCCTAGCCTGGTGCCGGCCACAGTGTATGTGCTTGGCTGCTCTTAGGAGCCCGAGGGCTCCTGAAACCATGTCTGTGTGCACGTATTGTACAGAATTGTTTCTCTTCAGGAAAAATTTTAATGATCAAATAGTTATTTACATAAATTTCCCTTGCTAACTTTTTCCTGCCCTTCAAAGCAAACTCTACCTTGTATAATGAATGGGTTTCACATTTAAAAATAATCCATCGACGTGGAAACAATTTCATATTTATAAGATAAAGTTTGCTTGTGGAAGCCTCACACAAAAGAACTGATCTAACCTTTGGCTTTGTAGCTCAGTGGGGCACATAGGAAACTTTGAAATGCGTTGTAGTGGCCCCTTATTTGAGTCTAGGGTCGAATTTTCACCTTTCAACAACTTGTTTTCCTAGAAACATACCATTGCTTTGCAACCTTAAGAAATAAGTGAGCTTCTCAGTTACAGTACTTGGGCAGCAAATCTGGGCATCTGATTTTAGAAATCTCTCTCTTTCCCTTTTTTTTTTTTTTTAGTAAGCTCTACACCCAGCGTGGGGTTCGAACTCATGACCCTGAGATCCAGAGTCACATGCTCTACCAACTGAGCCAGCCAGGTGCCCCAGAAGTCTCTTTTGATCTCACATTCTCTTAGTCTATGCAGAAGGGTTTAACCTCCACTAACATGAGTTTTCCAAACTGTAAGATGTTTTGCAAACTACTTTTACAAGTAGTCGGTAAAGGTAGAAAGAGGAGCACTTCTGACCTATAGAGCTAACACATCCTCCCTTTATTTGGCCATTCCCGGCTGTTTCCCTTTCCAGAGGTATTTATTAATCTCCTGAAAAAAGCCAGGAGCTTTGTAGGTTCTGGGGTACAAAGACGAAACAAGACTGTACCCTTAGGAGTTAATTGTCTGATACAGGAAGTAAGTTGGGACATCGTCATCACAGTGGGCCCAGGAAGGAACAGATGACATGGGCATTAGGAAAAGGGGAGACTTTCATCCAGGGGCACTGAGGAGAGCTCCTTGAAGGGGTGGTCGCGGTCGGGATTAGACTTGGGGGAATGGCTAGCATCCGGCCGTTGAAATCTGGGAGAAGAGTTCCCCCCCCCCCCCCCCCACCGGGGGCAGAGAGAGATCAGCAGGAGGAAACCCTACACAGTGAAACCTTTGTCGGGAGAGGTATCCAAAAACATCAAGGAGTAAAGTGAGTTAGAATGGGATTCAGCCCTAGCTGCCTCATGGTTGAACCTTAAGAATTCCCACACACTGAAAAGCCAGGGTAGTATTCTTTATTTAAAAAAAAAAAGGGGCGCCTGGGTGGCGCAGTCGGTTGAGCGTCCGACTTCAGCCAGGTCACGATCTCGCGGTCCGTGAGTTCGAGCCCCGCGTCAGGCTCTGGGCTGATGGCTCAGAGCCTGGAGCCTGTTTCCGATTCTGTGTTTCCCTCTCTCTCTGCCCCTCCCCCGTTCATGCTCTGTCTCTCTCTGTCCGAAAAATAAATAAATGTTGAAAAAAAAAATTTTTTTAAAAAAAAAATTTTTTTTTAATGTTTATTTTAAAGACAGACAGAGCGTGGGGGAGGGACAGAGAGAAAGAGAGACACAGAATCCGAAGCAGGCTCCAGGCTCTGAGCGGTCTTCACAGAGCCCGGTGCGGGGCTTGAACCCACGGACCAGAGATCATGACCTGAGCTGAAGTCGGAATCAGTTGGAATCAACCGGCTGAGCCACCGAGGTGCCCCAAGGGTAGTGTTCTTAGAAGAGACTCTTACTCTTTCTTCCTTCAGGCAATCCCTCAAAAACCCTTAATAGACATATAATAGACTTGTAAAGCATCTCTACTTAACTCAGAGACCATGATTTCATATTCAAAGTACCTATTCCAATTCCCCAAATGATGTTCAGTACAAAGTCAGGTGGTGCCCCAAAGCGAATTTGCTTTTGCAGCACCTTGGATAGTTCAGCACCCCAGTGGGAATATGCAGCTGCTGTAATGGAAAAACAAAGGGAGCAGAAAAGAAGAGCTTATGACTCTTTGCTAGTCATTTCAGCTCACCTGCACCATTCGCTCCTCACTTTCAGACACGAACATTGTGGGGAACATCCTAGTTTCGGGACAAATGCATTATCCTGCTGCTCACTCCTTTTCCCTAGCAAGGATACCTAGCAAGTATCGTTATGATCTGTCTGTAGGATCACAAGCACTTACAAACATTCTTCTATTACCCTTAATTTAAAAATCATAACAGCTAACCTTCGTCGAAAGCAGTAGGGAAAGTGTCGCTCAGGAAGGATGAGTAACTTGCACAGAGGCACGTTCACTCACTCAGTAGATGCTCAGTAAACGTGTGTCAAAGTGCGCAATAGAAAAGAAACCAAAGCAAAAACATAAGTAAATTGGACTTCAAAAGTGAAAGGTTTAGTGAGGGAATGGACACTATTAAGAAAACAAAAAGACAACCCACGGAATGGGAAGAAAATAGTTGCAAGTCATTTCTCCGATAAGGGTTGAGTATCCATAATATATAAAGAACTCTTACAGCTCAACAACAAAAATATAACCCAGTTTAAAAATGGGCACAGAATTTGAATAGCCATTTCTCCAGAAAAGAGACACAGTGGCCAAAAGCACAAGAAAAAAGTCTCAACATCATCAGTCACTGGGGAAAATGCACATTAAAACCACAATGAGATACCACTTTGTATGCACTAGGGTGGCAGTATTTAAAAAACAATAGCAACAACAAAGTGGAAAATAGGTCTTGGTGAGACTGTGGAGAAGTTGGAGCCTTCAGGACACCGCGGAGAGATTTCCATCTCTCCAAACTGGTGCAGCTGCTTCAGAAAACAGCTCGACAGCACCTGAGAACAGAAAGCTGAGGATTGTTTGGTGTCGCCGTCCCACTCCTAGGCATGTACCCAGGAGAATTAAAAACAAATATTTAAGCAAAAATGGGTTCATACATGTTTATGGCATCATTATTCACAATAGCCAAAACGTGGAAACACCCAAATATCCATCAACTGATGAACCGACAAACAAAATACTGTGTAGCAGTGCAATGGAGTATTATTCGGCCATAAAAGAGAATGAAGTATTCAGACCACGTAGGGGGAGACGTCACCAAAGAAACACGACTGCTGACTGACCAGCAAGATGGACCTGGGCACTCAGAGGCTCCTCACCCTCCCCAGTCCGTGGACTGTGGCCTCCCCACATGCCTTTACCACTCCCAAAGGCTGCCCCAAGGACATAGCCTTGAGATGGTGATGTGCTGTTGCAAATACCTGCATGGTGTATACATGACTGAGCACAGGTAGGGCCTCTTTGTAAACTTCCGAGATTTGGAGGCAGGTACAGGGATCCAGGCACTGCCTCCCAAGACAATACGCGATGATAAACTCCCTTCACTGTCATTAAAACTGCCACCTACCAACCTGTAGTGGCCTGATGCTTTCTCGGGTCTCTCCCTGCCCTCTGATGACAGGGGCCACTTTCAGACCATACCCAGGAAGCTCCCAGGAGGGTTACAAATCCACATACATGGTACAACATGGATGAACATCTCCAGCATTATTCTAAGGGAAAGAAGCCAGGCATGGAAGGCCATACATCATATGATTCCATTTAAATGAAATGTCCAAAAAGACAAGTCCACTGAGACAGAAAGCAGGTTATTGTTTGCTGGGGAAGGGAAGAATTGAGAATCACTGCTAACAGGAGCAGGTTTCCTTTTTGGGGTGATAGACATGTTCTGGACTTGGGTAGGGTGACAGTTGCACCACATTGTGAATATACTCAAAACTACTGAATTGTACACTTTGAAATGGTAAATTTCATGTTACATGAATTTAACTCATTTTTTTTAACACAGAAAACAGCAACAAAGCAAAAACAAAGATCCATGACCTCATGGAACTTATAATCAGGTGACAGAACCAAGTCTTGAACCCAGGTCTCTGTAACTCCAGAGTGCATGCTCTCAGTTGTCAGAAATCCGAATCTGGTAAGCCTGGACTCGGGCCTAGACATCTCTGTTCCAAAGAATCTTTTTATGAGATACCAACATATCACTCTTGGCTCACTCTTTGAACTGTCAAGATGTATTTGTAGTTAATTAGTACTTACACTAATTAAGTTTCTTCAGTACCACAGGACACACAAGGAATGTATCTAGGAGAAAATGTCACCCTGGGTAGCTGGAAATCAGTACCTAAAGCTTGGAAATGAGCTTTCAGAAGGGATTGATGGTTGATGTGTTTAAGAAGTCGCTTATTTTTGTTTTGTTCTATGATTTGATTTGTTTTAAAGAACAATACGCTTTATGATACTACAGGACATCCTGACTTCTTTTGAAAATAATATTACTGTCTCTGAGCATTTCAGCCTTTGGCCAAATGCTTTCTAAGCCGAGCAGAATGTGTGATGGGGGTAGCAGACACTCCTATCTCTATTTCTTTTAAATTAAGTTAGGGGCGCCTGGGTGGCTCAGTCGGTTAAGCGTCCGACTTCAGCTCAGGTCATGATCTCGCGGTCTATGGGTTCGAGCCCCGCGTCAGGCTCTGTGCTGACGGCTCAGAGCCTGGAGCCTGTTTCAGATTCTGCGTCTCCCTCTTTTTCTGACCCTCCCGTGTTCATGCTCTCTTTCTGTCTCAAAAATAAATAAACGTTAAAAAAAAATTTTTTTTTTAGTTAAGTTAAAAGCAGAGAGAACATAGTGTCTCCTTTTCCCATCATTGTTTGGACAAAATAAGCAGAGTAAGAAGTGAAGTTGGTAGCAACTTTCTCAGGCTAGAGAAGTCTCTGCCTCGCTCAGAGGAGGGTGTGTTCTGCCCGGTGGATGGGGGACTGTGTTCAGTGTTCATGAGCTTGCACTCTGCAGCGATGGGTGTGTGACAGCCTGTCAGGATAAATGGGGGGGTCCTTCTGACTGTCCATTGGCATCTTATATTTTTCTAGCACTCTGTGTCATTAAACTGTGGTCCTGTTTCTTTCAAGCTGCTTATTTAAAAAGTGAAGCCAATGCAGCTGTGTCCCTAAGGTCAGAGAAGTGATGAGGCTCATTTTGCTGGCCTGTGGCCATCATGTATTGAACTGTTTCTCTGTGCCTGGTGTTTTAAGAACATTATTGCGGTGCTCACAAGAACTCTCCCAAGGTACATATGATTATCTCCATTTCCTGTATGAGGACACAGAGATGCAGGGATTCAGAGATTATGCTGTTATTCAGTGGATTTAGACCCAGGATTTAGACCCGGATCAGCCTGATTTGTTTAACTACCTGTGCTCCAAAGATAGGAAAATTTACACTCAAATCCCAACTCTCTGCACTTAATGACTAGATGACCCTTGTTAAGCATCTTGACCTCTCTTGGCCTCAGTTATTTTGTCTGTTACAGGTTAATAATAATAATTATCTACTTTGTTGGCCTCTAATGAGACTTGAAAGGGGATACTTAATTGTCCTAATAGTGAGTGACTGACACAGAGTAAATACTCAATTATGTGCCAACTGCCATTATTATTATTACTGTTAATCATCGTCTGTTTTCCAGAGATCTCATTATATTTCAGTAATTTACAGAGAAAGTGGCCAAGGGACTAGTGGGATGTCAGAGAGGTAATTTCGCCTTCTACCAGGAAGGCTCACATGTTTAAGTTGAGTGACAGGTAATCAGAACTGACAGTTGTGCTTCATTTTCCAATTAACAAAACACTTTTATGTGTAGTAGTTCATCCAGTACTCCTGGAAGCAGGAAAACGTCCCGCCTTTGGAGACGATCAGACTCATTTTCAGACAGGGTCAGTAACCTGCCCAGGGTTCCACATACCGCAAGACTTAGAGCCAGAATATGATCTGCTTTTGACTCTGAAGTTCACGCATTTCCAGTGAACCAGAGCCAGCTGAAGTGGAGGAAGGAAACGGGACACAGAAGCCAGCTGCCCCCAGTGAGATGTTGTGGGAGGTGACGTGGGACTGTGACACGGAGCCCACCCAGCTCACAGCTGAGACACAGAGGGGAGGGGTCACCAGAGAGGGGACAGTTGACAGCACGTTGGCCATTGCTTACTCATGACTGTGTTACTAACATCAGGACCGTTTTGTCCTCCCTGCCACCTGTCCCCTGCATCCTGCTCCGGTTTCTCACCAAAAACCAGAAGTCAGCGCTAAAATAACTTTCTGTGAGGGGCTCAGCTCAACCTTCCAGACTAAATGTCGGCGGTTTTTTCTATAATTTTTTTTTTTTTTTTTTTGCCTAAGATCTCATCTTTTTTAGAAAATAATTAGCAGATGAAGTTAACAAAAAAGAAAACCTAAAATCTCAGATTACTGGATTTATGTATATGACTTACTTACAAAAATTAGATCCTATTATAGATTAAAATGATTTCTCATTATATTGACTTTTCTGAGTCTTTGTTCATAATGTTCTGAAGAATCCAAGTGCAAAAAGCAGACTTTTTGGCGTGTTCCTTCAGCCTTAGAAGTAGTAGGGATTTGTCCCCCTTCCAGCTTGCTTTCACTGCTGATAAATAACTTTATCATTTCATTTTTATCAGTGCCATCTCAAACTAAAACAGTGTTCTCCCTCTTCTTAAAATGTGTGTGTTTTATAATATTCCCATGTGCTGTTCAAATCTGAGTTTGTTTTTTCAGTTTGTCCAGAAGAACTTTCTGCCATGATGGAAATGGTGATACTCTTTACTGTCTAACATGGTACCCACTGGCCACATGTGGCTGCTGCACACTTGAAGTGTGGCTACTGAGACTTCAGGAACTGAATTTTAAATTTATTGAACTTTCATTAAATTAGCTGCTAGTGACTATCCCATTGCAAAACTCACTCTACAGCATTGTCATTTAAACTCGCCTTTAAAAAAAGATGGTAATTAAATTCCTTTCACGTTGAGTGAAAATGAGACACTTTTACAAACATATCTGCGACCAGTCTGTATCCTTCTGGGAAGGACATGACTCACGATAAACCCACACAGCTCCAGGAAAGAAAGGTAACATGTGCTGAGCACGTCCTAACTTTGCAGCGCTTTGTGGAAGGATTTCATATGTGTTATCTACCCACTGAATACAGGTAACACGAGCAGAAGTTAAGTGACTCACCAGGGTCCCACCCCAAGTAAATCCTCGAGCCGATTTTGGGCGCTAATCCTCTGACCCTAAGGCTCTTGCTTTTTCTGTTGTAGGGAGTTCTGACAGCATCCACCTTACACTGTGTTCTGCCTTCACACACTTTCTCCAGAAATTATCTAAGTATCAGAGGTCAGAACTGGTTTTGCTGTGATTAACTTTGTAGCCGTACGAAGTTAATGCCTCCTTGACACACACTTTTTCCTGAATGTAGATGATGCTGGTTCAGGTTGATGTTCATGAATAGCCTTCTCTGGACAGAACATGGCCGGCTCCTCTAAAGCTAGCATTCGGCCTGGGCATAGCCAGTGCTGGAAATGCCATCCCCTGGACAGGCAAGACAAGGGAGGCAGCAGCTGAGCTGAGCCACAGTAGAAGTGGAGTGGGGAAGGGCATTTCAGCAGGGAAACAGCATATGCAAAGGCCGGGGGAGTTGCGGGAAAAGAAATGTAACATGGCTAGAGTTCATATTTTTTAAAGGAAAGTGGTAGGAGATAAAACCGACAAGGTGTTCAGGAGCCAGTATATAAATGTTATTCAGTTCTCTACCAAGAAGTTTAACTTTCATCCCGACAAGCAGTGGTGAACAGTCAAATGGCAGAAGAGGAGAATTTACATGTAGGTCTCCAGTTGCATGGTTAACCAGAACGCTCTCCTTTCTCCCATCCCTGTTGCCAAAGGCTTTCTGAAGATCGTATTTCCCTTCCTTATTTTAGTAAGGGTTCTCAGCTGAATATGTCAACCTTAAAATTTTTTGGAACATGTAGGATTTCGGTAATCGCTGTTGGAGGGCCAGTTCTGGTACCGATATATATACATCCCAAGATGTGCCCTAAAACTTCTTGGTCGTGCTTATTCTTAGTCACTCACTGAGCATCTGCTTGGTGTTGGTTGGGCCCACTGCGTTCCAGAGATGAGACAGTCCTCATCCTCAAGGACCTCATTCTTTGGTGGGGAGACAGCAACAGATGAAGTGTAGGGAGAAATAACCTGCTGTGGGGCAGGGTTAGAGAAGCCTCCAAGAAGGGAAAGAAAATTCTAAACACTGAAACAAGTGGGGCTCCTCAGTGGAGGCGTCAGACAAGAAATCTCTTCACTTGGTAGTCATGAGCAAGGGCGTCAGAATCAGAACCTGGCCCCGAATCCCCGTTTGGCCACTTAACTAGTTGTGTGAGCAAGTCAGGGACTCAGCCTGTGCCTCCATTTATCCTCTGAAATGGAGATGAGATTGAAGTGCTTGTGAACTCCTTGGGGTTGTTGTAGGGAGTTGTCGAAATAACACCCGAAATGCACGGCATGCTGAGCTCGTGAATGCGCGTAACATGTCAATGCTGATTATTATTCAGGGTGTGGTGGTGCCAGTCTGGTTGTGCCCAGGGCAGGATGCCATCAATCCAACTTCCTGGATTTCAAGCATGCCCCCAGGGGTCTTTGGGGAACTGAAAGATGTCCAGCTTTCCTGAGACCTTTGTTTCTAGAAAAGTCCCTCTTCTTACAACATCTAATTCATCCTCATGATATTCCACTGGTTAATGTGTGTGTCTCTCTCTTTCGAATTCAAATCTGGCACAACCAGGAAGAATGGTTCTATGAATAGATGGGAATGCACACGAAATCACTGTGTTGGGACCACAGCTATAATTCACAAGGTCTATGTGATAGCTGCGAGCACATGTCAGATGGTGGCCATGACCTGTTGTCGGTGCATCTTTGTAAAATACTGAAATTCATTTATAAGTGTTTTCTGTAGGGGCGCCTGGATGGCTCAGTTGGCTAAGCATCTGACTCTTGATTTTGGCTCAGGTCATGATCTCACGGTTCATGAGATCGAGCCCCACATCAGGTTCTGCACGGACAGTACAAGCCTGCTTGGGAATCTGTCTCTCCCTCTCTCTTCTGCCCCTCCCCAGCTTGTGCGCACGTGCTCTCTCTTTCTCCTTCTCTCTCTCAAAGAGTAAATAAACTTTAAAAACAGTGTTTTGTGTAACTTATGTGGGCAGAGAGTAAACATATTCAGGTTTTAAGGTGACCAGGGTTTATTTCTTTTTTCTACTTCTGGTAAATTTGTGGTGTTCTCCATCATAGTTTCTTTCAAGATGGCTTGAAAACGGCTGATAAATTGAAACAGTACATTGAAAAACTGGCTGCTGATTTATATAATGTAAGTATTTTATAAAATACATGCATTTTAAGTTGCTTTTGTAGCTAAACATCAGGAAATTTGAAATCTGTAGTAGAAGAACTTTAAAGAAGCAAGAGTAACTGATGTGTCTATATAAACCTAACAGTTTAACCACAAAGTTGTTAGTGGGCAGATATCCTAGAGTATGTTTTTAAGGCATAGGAAAAGCATGGATATGTAACCAGTGGTTCTAGAAGGCTCTCCCTTTGGGGGCCTGTAGCATCATCCCATGTGAGTGCCCTGCAGTCAGTGTTGCAGATGTTTTGCCTCTAGAAGGACAGAACTTAAGACTGTCTCGCAGTAGGCACATTTATGATTTTTTTTTATTTGCTTGTTCTGTGTTTTCTCTCTTTTGTCTGATACCTAGGTTTCACTTTTATAATAAAATCACAAAAACCTCTTTGAGAAAAAACTAAGTGCAGGAGTAGAAATGGCCAGTGTGTTCCCCATAAACCACTTGGCACTAAATAATATGAAAAGCATATTTTTTTATGAGTACAACCCACGTCTGTTGAAGTAAGGTTTCAGAGTTACAAATAATACCTTAGATTTTTTATGTAACTTTACACAAAGCTGTGTATTTTTCCCAATTGTCTTTTTTTTTTTTTTTTTTTTTAATGTTTACTTATTTTTGAGAGAGAGGGAGACAGCACGCGCTGGGAAGGGGTAGAGAGAGAGGGAGACACACAATGCAAAAAGCAGGGTCCGGGCTCTGAGCTGTCAGCACATAGCCCGATGCAGGGCTCGAATCCACGAGCCATGACATGACTTGAGCCGAAGTGAGACGCGTAACTGGCTGAGCCACCCAGGCACCCCTCCGATTGTCTTTTAATAGTTAACATGGTTCACGTTGCAGTAAGTTCCAGCTGATTAAAAAAAGTGCCACCAGTTCCTTACCCGAGGGCAAAGGGTAAACTTTCATATATACATTAGCCCATTAGGTTCTGGTCCTTTTTAACATGTTCTTCTGACCCATTTAATCACGTCCTGGTATTCCTGCTACCACCCTTTGAAAAACCAGAAGCAAGTGACTCAATGTTTTTTCTTAACTTTGTTTGAAATGGTACTTCAGATTTAATTGTCTTGCCTAGATGTATTATTTAATGAGAAAGCATGGTGCATATTCACTAATTTTAAAACTCACTGATACTTTCATAAGATGAGAAGATTCTGCCTTTCATATAAAAAATGAGTTCGTAAAAAAAAAAAAAATGAGTTTGTGTCAAAAAGTTTAATGAGGAAATCAACTCCGTAATTGAACTGTTTAATGACTGGTGCATATTTGGGTGAATTAAACCCTGCTCATAAATGTATAAAGATACGTGATAAAAGTCATGTTTTTCTGTCACAGATAAAACAGACCCAGGATGAAGAAAAGAAACAGCTAACTGCACTCCGAGACTTAATAAAATCCTCTCTTCAACTTGATCAGAAAGAAGTAGGTGGTCTAGATGTTTCCAGCAGGGTTTCCAGTGTAAGTGAGGTAGCCCGGGATGGCCTTTTCGTGTTTCCTGACCTGCAAAACAGGCATGTCGGCAGCCTCCTGCCACCATGGTTGTGGGGACACATGAGATAGAAGATGCAAGTGTAGCCCTACCGCATCGCCCATGTAACAGCTGTGCTTTATCTCCTTGCCCTCCTCAGACAAAAGATGTTCTTAACACCCAGGCTGCAGTTCCGTGGCCCCTGGGTTTGCCATTCTGGCTTTGCAGACGTGTAATTCAGAAGTGGTGCATCGTCTCCGGGTGAAGTGCACACCCCCATGCTCTGTAGATCGCCTCTGTCTTTCCTGGGCAGCCAGAGGGAGGCGGACACAGAATCCCGTAGCAGAGAGCAAGCAGTGTTAGTGCCACAAGAGACCTTCCAGGGAGTGGCTGTCAGCAGAGAGGGGACTCCGAGTTGAAAACTGCCTGGCGTAGTCAGCAGGCTACAGACAGTTTGGGGCAAGGAGGGTGGAAAATTGAGAGAGGGGGTTTCCGAGGTGGAAACTCAGGCCTAATTACGGACGACCTTGGACGCACGCAACAGGGTGTGGACTTCATGCTAAGGGTAAGCTAAATAGTGAGCACCGTTTGTTACCTAGGGGAGGGTTAAAATATGCCTGTTTAGTTATGAAATTACCATGCATTGAATTTAAGTGCAGTTTCTCAATGCAATATTTAATAATAATCATGTAATATATAGCATTTTTTATATTGTCATTTCCTCGTGATATCACCTCACAACAGCAAACTGTACATTCCTAAAATTTCTGAAGGGGTTCATGAGTCCAAAACAAAAGCAAGGCAGCCCCCCTCAAACGTGAAAGCAACACTAACCCGTGAAAGCAACCCCAAAGGAAGATTCTCTTTACTGAGGGAATATAGTCCTCTGGGGTTTCATCAGGTGAGAGAAGTCCACAGCCCGTGACCCTGGGCACCTGCCACCCTGTGGAAATGGGCATCAGTGGCCAGAAAGGCGTGTGTGTGTTCCATGTACCTGTGTTGTCCTCAACTAGCACCTGTACCTGTGTTTCCTGGCCTCTTTTGAAGGTGCTTATTACTGGCATACAAATCCTAAGAGACATGTCTCCTTGAATGATTTCTCCATGTTAAAGCAATAGAAAGACGTAAATGGAGGAGGGATAGGAGGTAGATTGCTATTTAGGGAGAAAACTGCAAGTTTTTGTACTTTCCGAAATGCACTTAACCTCTTCCTAACTTTGCTTTGTTGTATAGGATTACTTCCTTCCTGTATGTGGGAGCTTTCGGGGGTGGGAGACAAAGAACTATCTCAGTCCCTTTTTGTCTCGCATAGAGATTGATGTATTCTGCTCACGGCAGCTAAAGAACAAAGTTCATATAAGCCAAAGGAGTGTGTACGTGACGAAATGCACGTGACTTGATTTAACGCCACTCCAAATGAATAAATGATGAGTGCTCATTAGCCCCATATCCAGAGTATTTTACAAGTCAGATTGATCTTTCACAGCATGCCTATCCTATTCTCATGCTGTTATTGTCTCTCATTGCAAAAATAACTTTAGAAGGTAATGATTTTTAATGACTCAAATAAGAAAGGAGGACCATCTACCATTGAGTTCTTTCCATAGCACTACTATTTGAGAAGAGTGTAAACTGATCTGATAAAGGATCTGAGAAATTAAAAGCACCCAGCAAATTCTTTAACCTCTTTGCCCCCACCAGGTTCTAACTTGACTCTTTTAAAGGAAGCTCCAAGAATCTGAGCTGTAAATAGGATCCCCAGATTTTTGGTGGACTTGTTTTTTCTTGTCAAAAGGGAAATTCTTCATTGACTTCTGGCAGATGTTCTATGAAATTAGTTATCTTAAGTTTTGATAGTAGCCTAACTTCCCAAGAGAACTGCTTGCTCCACAACTATCTTTAGGGTTGAAAATATCTTATTTTTAATAATGATACCCATAAATCTTTCTCCAAATTCCAGCGTTTTTTTTTTTTTATTTTTTATTTTTTTAAAAAAATTTTTTTTTCAACGTTTATTTATTTTTGGGACAGAGAGAGACAGAGCATGAACGGGGGAGGGGCAGAGAGGGAGACGCAGAATCGGAAGCAGGCTCCAGGCCCTGAGCCATCAGCCCAGAGCCCGACGCGGGGCTCGAACTCACGGACCGCGAGATCGTGACCTGGCTGAAGTCGGACGCTTAACCGACTGCGCCACCCAGGCGCCCCTCAAATTCCAGCGTTTTGAGTCTCTCTCACTAGCCCATGATAGTGTGGTTTGCAAGGTGTTTGACAGATTCTGTGTTTGGCTCATCTCTCCCTCCACACTGTCTGGCACCCAAAAGCTACTCAGTAAGTATTTACTAAGGTGAAACAGAAGGGAACCTTGGCCCACTCCATGTATCCCTTCCATGAGAGATATGAAGCCTCGTAGTAGAGGTTAGTTTTACGTTGGATACCACAAACATCTATAACCCCATGAAATCAATGAGTACCTGCTTCCAGTTTTAAAAGATTAGAGATTTTACTCCTTAGTAATGCATTTTATATGTTAATACAGTTTTCTAATAAAGTAAGGTGATTTGTCTGTACTGCTAATAGAGAGTAGGTAATTGAACTAAAAAAAAAAAAAATCACCATAGTTTCCATTTCTTGGCTCCCATTGTGGAAGTTCCCCAAGGTTTTAAGTTCATCGTGTAAAGTTTAGTTTTGTATTTTTTGTCCGAATGGTTTTCTCACTCGTATTTCTCTTTCCTGAATACACGTTGATTTTTATTATGCTGTCAAAGGATTCAGGACCTGATTCATTCCTTCCGTCGCGTCTTGCTTCGTTAATTATTATGGGTGTTAATGCTCCACGATTTATTTTCGTAAAAGAGAAAAACCTCTTTTCATTTATCTAGACACCCTGCAAAAGCAAGCTAAATGGCCATCATTTGTCAGAGTGCAGAAATAATCATTTGTGGAACTACCTTAAGCCTTAGAACTCATTAGTAGTTAATGTAGGGTTGTCCATGCTAGACTTCTGAAATGAATGGCTTCCTTCCTGCTCAGCTTAATGGAATAGGCTTCCGAGGTCAGAGCCTGGAGATCAGCCACTTTATTCACCTATAAAAGCATATTTGCCCGATGTAGAGCAAAGCCCATTCAGCTCATTATTCAGACTGTAAAGTTTATTTAGGCTAGTCATAAATGTATGTAAGGAATGTCTTAGAGGCAAATTTAGAATGTAATAATTTTCATAAGTTATTAGCATACAGATCCTTGCTTAAAAAAAGAGAAGTACTCTTATTTTTAAAGCTTGTTTTATTTTAAGGATTGGCAAACTGGCTGTCAGAGATGCATAGTTTTAAAGCGTTCGGACAGACCTAGGAATTCCATGGGCAGACGCAGAGCAGTTTAGTTCAGTGGAAAGCGTTCTGAGGAAGAGAGTTATTCTCTTAATAAGAATTTTTATCCAGGGAGATTTCACGTTTTGTTTTAAATGTTCTAGGGAGGTATAGATGTGACAAAGATCCCTGACTCCAGATCCACAGTTAAGTGGTTTTCACATGATGTCATTGGGTAGAAGCAGAAAGATCCTAGGATTTCATTTATCAGCCTGCTCTTGTTTTCACCCATGCCTCCATTCTCCACCACCCCATCTAATTTCCCATCTTGATTGTTCTTTTTATTATGGACACATTGCAGCCTCCTTCAAGAAACCGTGTCACTGCTGTTGGAGGCCGTTGTGGAGGTGCTGGTGGAGGAAGGCCGCACTCGTGGCCCGTCTGATCTGTAGTACAGTCCCGTAGTCACATCATCCGTCCAGAAAGCCTGAAAGCACCTGTCAGAGAGGACCCGGGACCCAAGTTACTATGAGTGCAAGGCTGTGGGCCCTGATTAAAAGTAAACATATAGAAGGATTTCAGAAGAGGGTCCTAGACCCCGGTCCACTCTCCACCCCTCCTGTAGGTGATTGAAATTGTCCCATTAAGATCTTTCAGCCAGAGGGAGTCTGGCCCCGGAAAGACCAAGCAATGACTCACATTAAGAAAATGACTCGAGTTTGTAACCTCTTCAGGGTGAGTCTGTTCGCCCAGTAAAGCATGCATTCAGCACCCAGTTACCTTCAGGAGGGAGCAGTACAGCATGTGGGTAGTGTATAAACACCCACCTCAGGGACAGGGGTCGTGCCCCACTCCCTGTCCTCAGTGCCTTCCTGTTTAGGTATTCAGGACATGCTTTTGAACACGGAGCTCATCCCGTGAGGAGTAGCCTCACAGAGGTGCGCCGCCCTAGAGATGTTCCTCAGCTGTTACTGATTTGCATCCACAGAGCATGTACTGTTTGGTCCAAAGGATCCCAAATGCCAGAGAGAGGCCATCCTGATCCTCATGGTACCTCGTACACAGTTCTTCAAGCGTTACTTCTGAACTGGGGATTTTTATTATGTTCTCTTTGCTTGGAAAACTAAAAGAGAATCCTCCTACAATTTTTGGTTCTTTTTAGGTTTTCTAAAGTAATTTGGGATTCACTGAGGTGTTGGTTCCCCATATGCACACTTTGAAGTTTGTCGGCCATTTTATCTTGGTGAGATGTGTGCCTCGTGTTCTTTCATGCAGGTTTTTTTCTGACTCAAATAACCTGAAGTAAAACAAATATAGGACGTTTTGTTGTCCCACCACCTGAAGTTTATCATGATTTTGAAGGTGGTATGTGTTGTGGTGTTAATTGTCTTTACGATGGTGTTGTCTCTACATGTGATGAAAAGTGCTTAAATCATGAGCGATGACTATCAATGAAATTAACTATGTGTTCAACTGTTCTGCCTTTTTTCTCTGTTGCCTTTGCCCTTCCTGATCGAAGTCTAGGAGAGTAAGTCAACACTTTCTGTGAGAATGTATTGTCCTACTTCTGTGTCCAAACCCCATGTGCTCATTCTGCAGCTCAAGGTTGTTGGTTTATTTCTTCCATTTTCAGAGTGGAATGGCTGTGTCTGGTCATGCAGTCTTTAGAAACGAGGGGGAAGTAACAGCAGGGTCCTGATACTAGATCAAGCTGCTTTGCCTCTGTCTTGTTCTGCTGGTCCTGGTCCCCCTCTTTCCACATCACCCACTTTCCATGGCCAGAGAATGCTCTTTTTTAGTTAAAAGCATGCTTGACAGCTTATTTTACAGAACCTTGTTAGTTACAAAACCAGAATTTATAACAGTTCCCGATACCCGGCTGAGAAGGTCCTTTTTATGGTGGGCGTTTCAGCAGAATACGTGAAAGAGGAAAGGTGTACACGAGGGAAGAACTCATTCAGGTTGCATGCACTGTGTGAGCCACCTCAGTTTTCCCTGCCTTCCTGTGCTGGCCTTTGCTGCCCTGCCCGTGTAAACTAGTCTAGTCACAGGACGGTCTGCCCCTCAGTGTGTTGGAAACGGAGCAGCGTCCTGAACTAGAAATAGGAGTCCTGGACCCAGCCTCCGGCTCTGCCTTAGACTTGCCTGTGACTCTGCTGACTGTTTCCCTGCCCGGTTTCCTCTGAAATAAAGGCAAGGACCTGACGGCTCTTAAAGTTCTGGAATTCTGGAATTCTCTTCGCCCCTGACCAGGGCACAGAGGCCCCGTGGCAGAATAGAGTCAAGGATCTGAGAAGTGTGCCCGGCACTGGTCTGATCTGTGGCTTCTCCTTTCTAGGATTCCCAGAGCCGGCAAGGAGGGTACAGCATGCATCAGCTCCAGGGCAACAAGGAATATGGCAGCGAGAAGAAGGGCTACCTGCTGAAGAAAAGCGACGGGTATGTGGAAGCCCTCCTAGAGGCCCAAGCACCCTTCCTGGGTGCTAGTAACCCAGGAACTCTTTCCCACCCCCCAACTGGGAAAGCACACTTCAGACTCTCCTAATGCACTCGCTCTAGACCTTTAGCCCACCCATTGTCCCGTGGTCCCTAAATGTCACCTGTGACTCGTGACATTGCCATTTTAGGAAGGCAGGTACCGAGTGGCTTGCGGACTTCATGCTCGCCCACCTCTCTGCTTTTATCCATCGCCCTTTTCTCTCCTGGAGTGCCCACCTGGCCGCCCAAACCCCAACCCTGAGAGTCACCCCTGACCCCTCTCCTTCTCTTACAGCCAGTATAACTATAACTACGAGCTCTTCTGTTCGTATCAAGACCTCATGCGTTTTTTGCCATCTCTGCTGCCCTGCCCTTGGAGGAGCCCCTGTCTCCTGAGCTATTTTAGTCCCTGGCTAACCGGCCTGTGGCCCCTCCCTCTTCTCCACTGCGTCTCTGCACAGCACTTGGCGTAGCCTTTAAAAAACAAAGCACATCAAGTCACTTCCATGCTTGAAATGCATGGAGGGTCTCACCTCTGCCTTTGTCTCCAGCCCAGTCTGGTGCCATTCTCTCCCCACGCCCGGCCACGCTGGCCTCCTTTCCATCGCTTGAGTGGCGATTCTTCTTCACTATAAGTACATAAGTAGAACTGTAATTATTCACTTATACTAACTGCTTTTCTTTTTGAAAGAAAGGTTCTTCTTTTCTGATTGCTTGTGGATATGCACTCCTTGATTTTTATCTAAGACAATCACATTTTTTTATTTGTTTGTTGAAATTTCAACCATTCCTTCTGTAAATTATAATCCTAAGTTTCTGATCACTGTCACTTTTGCTTATTGTTCTACTCAGGCATCCAACAAATGTCTTTTGGGAGTTCTAGTATATATATGTCAAGCACTGTTAGAGACATTTGGGAATATAACATTGAACAAGAAAAGTAAGAAAGGGGGCACCTGGGCGGTAAGGCATCTGACTTTGGCTCAGGTCATGATCTCACAGTTCGAGTTTGAGCCCCGCATTGGGCTCTCTGCTGTCAACACAGAGCCCATTTCTCTCTCTGCCCCTACCCTGCTCACACACACACACACACACACACACACACACACACACTCTCTCTCTCTCTCTCTCTCTCTCTCTCTCTCTCTTTCTCTTTCAAAAATAGACATTAAAAAAGGTAACAAAGTCTTTAGCCTCCTAGAGCTTACATTCTAAGTTGGGAGACAGAAGATAAAGAAGGAAGCATATGGAAGGCCAGATGGTAACAAGTGCTATGGAGAAAGATAAAGCAAGGCAGGGCCTGGACGTGTGCAGGGGTGGCCTTGCAGTCATACAGGGTGGTCAGGGAAGACTTCGTGAAGAGATATTTGAGCAAAGACTTGAAGGAAGTGAGGGGATCATCTCTGCAGAGATCTGGGGGAAGGAAACATGCTTCCTATTGTGATGCACACAGGAGTTTGGCATAGCAAGGACAGAGGAGCTGGGGGTCACAGCAGACGAGGTTAGAGGGGGCAGGACACCAAGCCAGGAGGGCTGTGGAAGCCACTGAGTGAAAATGGGAGTCATTTGGAGGGTTTTAAGCAGAGGAATGCCAAACTCTGACTCGTTTGAAAGGCTCTCTGGCTGCCGGGCTGAGCACGGCTGTGTAGGATGTAAGAGCGGAAGCAGGAGGCCAGGTCAGAGATGATGGGAATCAAGGGAACAGCCGCAGAGGGGGGAGGAAGGGGTCAAAGTCTGGATGGTGAGGGTAGGGCCACCAGGATTTGCGGATATGGCTGTAAAGAAAGAAAAACATCCCAGCACGTAGCGCAACACCTGGCCCTTTGTAGAAAGTCAGTGAATGTTGACTATTGAATCTTGCAAAATTTAAAAGAAGAAAAGACACACTAGTTACTCAAATCACAGTTTTAAGCTGGGCTCTTTTTAACAGACACAGTGATCACATTGTAGCCCCAACGCCATGGTATCTAGTGGACATAAATTAATTAATCCTGTAGTTTTAACACTACTTGCCTAAAGGCACGAGGGTTTTCTTGACATTAGAATTGCCTGTTTCTAAGTGAGATGGTTAATTTCTACCTGTTGAGAAAGGTCAACAGAGTCTTTGCATAGGTATCATTTGGTTCAAACCCCGAAATGTTCAGGGGAAGCATCCCAACCTGAGTGTGTGCTGTGTGCCTGTCGGACACGACCAGGTGCCTGTCATTCACCTCATTTGACACCTTCTATAAGTAAGGCAGCTCCTTCAGAGAGGTGAAGTAATTTGACTGAGATCCTACAGCCAGTAAGTACAGGAGCCCAACTTCTAACGTGGGTTGTCTGAGTTCATGCTGGGGTACATACCCCTTCATCTTTCAGAGGGGGCATCCCCGCTGTTGATCGCCCTTGGGATACACAGGGTATATCAGCTGTCATCCACTCACACACCTGGCTCCTCCATTCTTCTGGTCTGTTCTTCCTTCATGCACTCATTTCACACATATCTCTTAAGCACTCTGGTGCCTCGGGCAGTCAGCTAGGTGCCAGAAGGTAAACAGTACACAAGAGGTGGGCCAGCTTCCCATAATTGCACAGGCTGCAGGGGTAAATAATGGTAACCCAGAGTGGCCTGTCTGTGGAAGAGGAAAGAACTGTAGTGCTTGTACATGAAGGCAGACTCACTTGCTAACAGTGACTACTGATGGGTCATGTGATTTTCTCCAAAGGATCATTTGCTTTAGTAATTTCTGACTCCAGTTCTGGAACACTCCTTTTTACTTACAAGATTGTTATGCAATTTAAAAAAACACTTTAATTTTTTTTTAAAGTAATTTTAAAATTTTATGATCCAAAGGCATTTGTTGAGAGGCAAAGGAATAGCTGTTCTATGTATATTTTGTCAAAATAGCCCTAGGGCATTATCATATTCATGACACAGATTAAGGTAAGTGTCCAAGAGGACAGTAATGTGAGCGGAGTCCCGTGGCTGGTGGATGATGGTGCTGACATTGAAGCCTAAGTAACTGAGCCTCAGAATTGAAGCTTGTTCAGTGATACTAGACCACCTTCTAATAGAAAATTCCTTTTCTGGAATTCTGAGCTTTGGGCATGGTGTAACTGGTATTCTGTATGGTGCTGTCTGGAGAGATGGTAAAAGTCCATGGTATGCCCATTCAGGAGCTTCGCAGACAAGCATCCTTAAAGCTTTCCATACAGGAAGGGGAAAGCATGGGCATAGAGGCCATTCCATAGAAATCTCAGGAATAAAAGCTCTCACAGTGTTCACAGAGATGGACGAGGGATTGACTTGATTTTGCCCCCCTTTGGTGACCTAGAGCACCGCCTGGCCAATTTCTTTTAGCCAGAAAGATGAATGCTTTTGTGTCACTTTCCCTGGCTTTATTACTAATACAAAAAAATTCAATTTTGTGTTTGGTTTTGTATTTCCTTACTATACATTAAGAAAAACTAATAAAGATTTTACTAAATAAAATGAGTAAACCGAGGCAGGACAGTTTCTTCACAGTTGACTATTTGTTAGGTTGGTTGGTTGATATTTTAAAACGTTTTGGTAAAGAAGGATGATGCCTGTTTGGGCTTAGTCCAGGGAATACGTCGCCTGACTCAGCAGGCTTTTACGAGGGTCAGGTTGGGATGCCAGACTAGTGACAGCATTGACTACCTTAACCGAATGCAGGTATGACCGTGTGACAGATGTCACCTCTCGTTGGCCCTTCCCCTAGTCGGTGACGTAGCCATAATCTGAGGGCAGTTTCTCAATCAGGAGTTCTGCATTCACCCCCTGAAGATACTGGCACTCTGAGCACAGTGTGTTCAGTTTACTTGTGGTCAGATGGTGTCAGATGATTTCCCTCTGTGAAGCATGCTTCAGACTAAACCATGCCTTTCTAGTAGTTACACACACAACAAGACAACATTATCTGTCTTCGAAGTTGGTTTTAAATTCATATTGTGGCAGGTTTCTTAAGAGGCCTCATGTAAGAAGGAAAAGGAAACACATGATGATATTATTTTAAATGCCAGGAGAAGCTACAGTTCCCTCCTCTGATGTTGTCTGTTTCCATGACAACCGAAGGCCAGAGAAGCCTCGTCTTCCCCGGAGAATACCGGTTCCCTGTAGGTTTTCGTTTCCTCATGGGACTGCTTTTCACTAGTGCGTCCGTACCTGCCCGCACATGTGCACATCGCCACCCAGAGCCTCACTGATACCTGGAGCATCACCGAAAACAAAAACTTCCAACATGGAATGAGTTCTGTTTGGCTTTTTCTGAGGAGAGGTGTCCGCCTTCCCAAAGGAGAGGCGTACAAGTTACCAAAAATGTTCATCCATGACCCTGAGTTCCATTCTCTAGATCCTGAGGTGGCCCCGCCCCCGCTCCTCCTTACCTGGCAGATGTCTTCAGTTACTTCTCTTAGTTTCTTTAGATTTCATTTTAATTACAGAAGCAATAGATTAAAACAGCCTTCTTGTGGAAGATTCACAGATACAGTTAAAAACTCTTTAGCACAACCCCTAGTACAGTTCTGGGCCTCCTTCCCAGACAGGAATACTTGTGTCAGTATCATATGCCTCTTTCCAGGCCCTCTTCTGTATGTTTGTACATGTATTTATGTACCCTGAGAAAACTTAGGGTCCCATTTTATATGTGATATTTTTAAAAAATGTTAACATTACTAGATGATACCTAAATTACTTTAAAACAGCTGGGTTTTTTCAATCAGTAGTATGCTTTAGAAATGTATGTCAGCACAGACATAGTTACTTGATCCTCTTAAACTCCTGCATAATACTCTATAATATGAAAGTACCTATAATGCATTTATTCATTCTTCTGTTAGATTTCTGTTATTTCCCACTTTGCCATCAAAAACAGTCCTGTAGGGACACCTGGGTGGCTCAGCCGGTTGAATGTCCGACTTCAACTCAGGTCATGATCTCATGGTTCATGACTTCAAGCCCCAGCTATGCTGACAGCTCAGAGCCTGGAGCCTGCTTCAGGTTCTCTGCCCCTCCATGCTCATGCTCGCTCGCTCTTTCTCTCTCTCTCTCTCTCTCTCTCTCAAAAACAAATAAACATTGGAAGAAAATTTAAAAAAAAACAGTGCTATAATGAGCGTCCTTATATATGCCTCCTAGTCTGAATTACCTTCCACCTGGGATAATAAAAGGGATAATAATGTTTTCTGGGTTTCGTGGGTTTTGGTTTGGGGTGGTTTTGTTGTTAACGATTTTTAACGATCGTCATACATAACACGACATAATTGCATGTCACAGAGTGAACCAGCTACCATATCAGGTTGTGTCTGACTTGCTCTTCAGGCTCCGGAAAGTGTGGCAGAGGAGGAAGTGTGCAGTCAAGAACGGGATCCTGACCATCTCACACGCCACGGTAAGTGCACCTGGTGATTTACCGTGTTGCACCTGCGAGGCCTTTCGGCCATGTGGACTAGGAAGCAAAAACATGATGGACCCAGCATTGAAATCCACCCACCCCCACCCGCTATGCGTAATGTGTGGATTAGGATCAGACAGTGTGGGATGCTCCTTTACCGCAGGAATTGGTCTTGTCTTGTCCTGTGGTGACCTGCCTCGTTCTCCTGCCCCTCTAGAACATCCCATGCCATTTCCCACAATATTCTTTCATTTCATAATCTTATCTTCGGGGAAATCTTATTGGTGGTTCTAAAAAACCTAAAGTTTTCTGAATTATAAAGATGACAGAGGGTGTTCTTTGCATGAAATAATAATTAGGAAATGAAATAACATGCATACAATATGTTCAGTCTTTTTGTTGTTACTATTTAAATCACTCAGAAAGCCCCCATTATGGTAAAGGGCTAAAATGTATATAAATAAAACTGAAATCATAAGATTGCCTTGCTGTGGCTCCCCTTTCTTTAGGAATAAAGGCAATTCAGTGGAAAGTAGAAAGTAAGCTATTAACGCTTCTATTCTGTTTTCTCTCCAGATTGTTGGCAGTTATATATGCATATATATTGCATACTTACAGTTGATACTTACATTCTAGCTAGAACTTTTGTTTGGTATCACCCATTTTCAACTGAAAGTCTTATATTGGCAGAATTAATACTGTCAAAAAAGGTTCAGTCTTAGCGCTAGTCAGGACATGCACCATAAAATAAGTAATTACTGTTTGGCCCTTTTAAAACTAGCAAGAAATGGCTTCTTACCCTAAAGATGCAAAGGTTATAGTGGCAAATGTGTCAAGTGGAACTGGAAACCGCACAGTAGACCAAGAGTCTTTACGAAGGCACGTGCAGTCACACCTAGCAACCCCAGCTTGGAGAGAAGCTCGGGTAAATTTCAGTATCCTGTGCCAATGAGGCCTTCGAGTTTATGATAAGCCGTGAATTGGTAACAGGATGGTAAAAATGAGGGATGAGCCATTTGTTACGTTGGCAAGTTTCCGTTATTCACAGTTGAGATTAGATTGTCCTCTGATGAGCAAGAAGTGCCACTTAATAAGCATTTCTTCCTGCCAGACACTTCATAAAATTTATTTCACTCAATCCCTTCTACAACCCATGTGGTAACATGCCCTTCGTTTTTGCAGATGAAGAAACTAAAGTACAGAGAAGCCCAGTGACTTGGCTAGTAGCGGGCAGTTAGAAATGATGCCCCTTCCACTCTGCCTCTCTTCCTGCAGAAGCCCATCATCCTACTAGACTCTTCACTTCCCCAGGGCACTTACCAGGTCCTAGTCATCTTTCTTCAGCCCCACCCCCTCATCAGACCTTGGTACACACAAGGGAGTCACTACAAACCTGTGGCCAAACCCTTCCTGCTGGAAGATTCCATACGTCTTAACGATTATTGCCCTTTATGGAACTTGAGCAATTCTGTCATCTCTGTCCTTTGTCCCTTGCAGAACCCTTGCAGGGTGATTCTTCAGAGGCCCTCAGCTTCCCTCAGTCCAACTGAGATTTTTGACCTATCATGCCAGCTGTGACAAGCCATCCATCTGATACGGGAAATCCTACAGGTGGACTTAGATCAGTTATCGCTAAAGCTGTCTAACAATTTGTTTCTTTGGCAACGTTTCATGAAGCTTCTACTCTACTCCAGGTGCTGGAGTAGGCCTCAGATGAGATAACTTTGACCAGTTCATATTTAATCCCATGCAGTTGCTTTATGAAACAGTTCTGATGGTCACGAGAATGTTAGTTACCACTAAGTAAATAAGCACTTACCATGAGCCAAGTTGTAGAAAGTGCTTCCCCTGTGTCACTATATGTGATTGTTGCCACAACCCACCAGATAGATGCTGTCATTAAGGGGTTAAGAAATGAGTCTGTGTCACACCTGGTGAATGCGGGGATTTCAGTCTTGAAGCCTCTGTGAGTGCTTAATGGTGTTTGCTGGCCACACAGCGGCCCACTCTGCTCATTATGTTGGTGATTAAAATACTTGGGGGGCTATGTGTCAGAAGAATGATCCAAGATCAGAAACATGGATGGGAATAGATGACATTTATTGAGTATTCTCTGTGGCTTGTGCCTTCATTGTTCTGAGCACATTACCAGAACCTATTTTATGCAGCTTCTGTTGCTCCTGTTTGATAGACAACGAAACAGTCTCCGTTCTAGGCCTATGTTTCTCTCTGTGAAAGCGAAGATTGCCACCATCTGACTTTTCCAAAGCATTTCTGTCACCACCACCATCGCCATCATGGCGGCTAACATTTTCGAATGTTCACCATTTGCTAGGCATTCACCAGCACCTTAACGCGCTGTAACATTTAACCCTCACGACCTAAGTTATGGATGACGTCACCCTCACTATTCAGATGGGGGAGCTGGGGCTCAGAAAAGTTCACTTACAGGTCACATAGCTCACACACGGCACAGCTAGGATCTGGTATAGGTTGGAACTCTGCTCGTACACATTCCCACACCCCTCAAAATGTGAATTCCCCTCACCCGCAACCCCACTTCCTCCCCAGCGTGGGATCCCAGGTTGGGCCATCACAGACATAGTCAGCCCTGAACCAGGAGTGCCTGGGAGTCTGTGTGTGGGAGAAGCACGTTGCCTGTTCGTGCAGGCCGGAATTCTTCGATGGCCCGAAGCATGGCATGAATCCCGAGAAGCGATTCATTCGTAAGGACAGTCAACACATTTCGGCCCTTCACTTTTGTGACAAGGTTTGGCGTCTCCTGGGCCAGTACCCTGACTCTTGGGGAGCCACAGGGTTGACCTGTCTCTGGGCGAGTTCCAAAGGTATCCAGGGTGGTCTTTTCAGATCTTACCACCTGCAGCAGCTGTAACAGCAGCTAGAACCTTATGACCGGGGAGGTGTTTGAGTGCAGCTCTGTGCCGTAGGGTTGGAGGCTGAGGGCGGCAGTTGCCCGGATGGGATCGTGCCTGCTCTTCCCTCTGCTTTCCCGAGCCGGGTTGTGGCTGATTATTGTCTGATTTTATGAGCTGAGGTGGGTCCGAGTGGTGAGACTCTGAGATGGATCTGGTTTGTGAGCAGAAACAAAAACCAGAAGAATATTCTTCAGGTGAACTGCACTACAGTGAAAGTTTCTGACCACTTGACCTTATGTGAATCAGGAGTTTTTAGTTAGGGATGTGCTACGTGTACCCTCTCTTTACCCTCCTCCTCCCTTGGGTTCATCTGGCTATCTGACAGCCTCAGAAAGCCTTTGACAAGTGATGTTATGACCTTATCGTGCCCCACCTACTGGGCTTTCTTAAGAGCCTGCTGTGGGAGGCAGCGCAGTGTGAGGAAACCGAGCAGTTGATGGAGTGAGTCCGTGGCACTGCTCACTGGTGGTCCTGTGACCTCGGACAGTTTGCTAAAAATAAAAATCACTTCTCTTCCACCCTCCCTTTTTTGTTCCTGCCAAACACATAGCTGTGGCCAAGCCAACTGTGTCAGTGCTTTCTTAAGGCTCTAATCAACAGCAAATATCACATCAGCTACGTTGTGTAGTGGCCGTGAGAAAGCACTGTGGCATCTGTCAGATCTGAGTCCTTTACTGTGTGACCTTGAGGAAAGTATTCAACTCCTAAAGTGATAGTGAAGATTAAATGTTGATAATGTGCTCCGTGGGGGCATTCAGTTAGCAGGAATCGTTCCTGTCAGCATCACCTCGCCGGGTGTCCTGGCAATTCTGTCTGTCGGCAGGCAGGCTCTCCTGCTGCGAGCATGGGAAATTGTGGGTCCACCTCTCCTGCGCCCAGAGCAGCCGGGGGGCGGCGGCGGGGGAGTGGGTTCCTCCACCTCACTTCAGATTCCCTCCCACCGATTGGTGTTACTCTCTTGCCTGCTTTTCACTGGCTTTGGGCCGCACGTTTTTGCTGCCAGTTACATCACTTGTAGTCCCATCCCTGCTCCTACAGAAAGGCCACTTCTCCTGACTTTGCAAACACTGCTGATGACTTAGAATCCAGTTGAAAACGAAGGCCAGCAGTTTCCTTGGGGAAACATGTGGGATTGAGTCATCTTTGGAAAAGTGGACAGAACAACCTTTGTTAGAAAACGTGGAGGCTTTGTTTGGGACCTCTGAGCACGTGGGAATTTCACTGCTTGAAGGCCCCCAGTCGGTGTCACTTACCCACGTGACCCAGCAGAGGGTCGCGTATGCACTAAGATTGATGAGCCATGGACTGTTGGATTGACCATTCGGGAATGATCTGTTCTGGGGGCCAGTCATCTCCCTAGCTTACTATTAAGGAAAAAATGCATTTTGGGGGGTGCCTGCAAAGGGGGCAGCCAGCCCTACAGGAGCTCATCTGCAAATTCATTGCTTTTCTTGTATCTGTTCAAAGACATACTTTTTTTTTATTTACTACTCAAAGTAGTACATCACTATGGGAATCAGATTCACTGAGAATCTTTGAATTCATTATTACAGTAATATGGATAGTGGCTTCCATTTATGGGCCATCTAGTATGTTTTGAGCAAAGTATAAAATGCTTGTGGTATTTAAAATACCAATTCTAAGAAATCTATCGCAAACATTTCAGTCAGCCTCAAAGCTTAAGGATAAAGGACTTTATATCCAGCCACAAAACTATTATACATAAACTTCTATATCTTTGAGTTGTTTTCTTATCCTTTTTACTTTAAGCATTTTAGTATATAACTTAAAAAGCTATCAAAGAATATGTAAGAATTATAGTTGGAGTATTACTTTATTGTAATAATCCTAAAAAATTAATTGCAAAAGTATAAGAAGTTTGACTTCTCAAAAGTCCTTACGTGGTGGATTTATTAACCTCAGTGTCACATACAGCTCAGATCCTGGGTTGAAACAAGAAAGGTGATTGCCGTTTATTGATCACTTAAAGCATGCCAGGCTAGCTATACGACATACATGCCACCATCTTCACTTTTCTTTGGTCTGGAAAGTTCTTAGGAGGTGGAAACTATGTCTTACCTTTGATCTCCCAGTACCCAGCACACTGCCTGACATACAGGTAGTATTCACTGAATACTTTTGGGTGAAACTGCAGTTTATAGAAGAAGACACAAAGACTCTGGAAGATTAAATCCCATGCCTAGAATTAGCCATTTGTGAACAGCTGGACCAGTTTTCAAACCCTGAAGCCTCTGCTCTTCCTACTATATGAATCGGCTTTTCTCAGATGCCAGCTTATTGTTAGGCCTTTGAAAGTGGCTTCAGTAATAGTTCTTTGGAGAAAGAAACCCCTTATGGAATCATCATAGGGTCTTAGAGTAGACAAGTCCGGTTTCCTGGAAGGAGGAAATGGGGAGTCCTGATATTAAAGATACGACAAAGCGTCTGTGAATTTGTCTGGATCTGAAAACTGATTTCTTTTAAATCTCAATTTTTCAAATGCCTGCAGATGCTCTTACGATTAACACCCTAACAAGTCACTAAGTTTATCGTCACTTTTTCTCAATCAGCCAACACTAAAAGTATTTTCATAAAATATCACACAGATGTTCAGTAAGAAGGTTTGGCGTTTTACTCAAAGAGCCTGAGAAACCAGTGGGACTGGACCAGGCTGAGCCTCTTGAGAAGGTGCTCGATAGGCTGAACTCTTTAAAAGGGGTGGGGGGTGGCAGCACCTGGGTGGCTCAGTCGGTTGAGCGTCTGACTTCAGCTCAGGTCATGGTCTCGCAGTTCATGAGTTCAAGCCTCGCGTTGGGCTCTGTGCTAACAAACCGCTCAGAGCCTGGAGCCTGCTTCAGATCTGTATCTCTCTCTCTCCGCCTCCCCTGTTCATGCTGTGCCTCTCTCTGTCTCTCAAAAATAAATGTTAAAAGGGGTGGGGATCGGGAGCACAACCTTCTGAGGCACCCTGCACTGAAATACCCTTCCAGCAACTTATCACGTGTGGCTTTTGTTACTGCACCTAACTTTACTCCTCATCTGTGAAATAGGGTAATAACGGTACGCATCTTCCAGTGTTGACAGAATTCAAGGAGCAGATGCATTTAAAGCTTTGTGGCACATGGACCACACTGGACGTTTCATAAACTTAGTGGTTACTGTCACCATCTCGGGGAGCTGAGGTGGGTCACAGCATTGGATCCTGGAGCTAGTCTGCCTGGGTTCGAATTCCAGAGGACACTGAATCCCTATGAGGCTTCCCCCGTCTAAATAAAATGGGGCTATTAACAGTCCCTAATTCATAGGTGGGTGTAAAGATTAAACTGGAACAGGTTGTGGGGCAGAATTAGTGCTCAAAAAAAGTCAGTTATTATTATTGCTATTACTACTCTTCCCTAATGTGTTACTACCTCCATTGGAAACTGATTTACTGGAATTTTTCTTTTTTCTTTTTGTATTGCTACTTCCTTACTTCCCAAGATGCTTTGTGAACCAAGTTCAGGTACCTGTCCTCTTCAGCCTGTCAGAGGTTAACAGCACCTCTGGCACCTCCAGGGCAGCGTCACCAAAGCTAAGAATTTGATGTCTGTCTCCCTGCTTTGGGCTTTGGGGATACACAGACAGTTCCCAGGGACTGTTGTTATCAGTCCACTCCAGAGCCCGAAGGGGCTGCGTTCATTCGGCTGCCAGGGGGTTGGCAGGTGCACCCGAAAGCCATCAGGAGGCACAAGGCAGCCTGCACAGCAGATCGCCCCCTTCCTTGCTGCGGATTTAACAACGGGTCTCTGTGATCGGCCCTTATGGCCTCCTGAGGCTATGCTGGATTCCACCAGATTCCATATATTGTCCCCACCACAAGAAGAGAATATTTTCCTTTCTCCAAGAGATTAGAAGCAACAACGACTTGTCAAAGGACAAACTTGGGAGCCCATGAGACCCCGCCTCAAACCCCTGAACAACCCATAGGACCCTGGATACGTGACATAAGCCTTTGGAGCCTCCATTTTCTCCAGTGTAAAATGGGAATGTTTGGCTCATTAAACTGTTTCGCTGATTCCAAGCAGCCGTTGGGCCGGATGCTAGAGGACCGAGAATGAACTGGCCGGCCGCGCCCTCTCGGAGCTTGCCGTGACCCAGGGCCCAGAGCTCTAAGAAGTGAGCAGCATGCTGGGGTAGAAAATGAAGGGGCAGCTGCCTTCGTGTGGCCAGGGAAGGCTTTTCTGAGCAGTTAGCAGTGAAACTAGGGAGGAGCAGTCCCAGCAGAGGGAAGAGGGCAGTCCACAGTCCTGAGGCCAGGAAGCGCGTTCAGGGAACCCGAGATGAGCCAGTGGAGTGGCACCGCTTTCCCTACCCTGTTTGAAGAGTCTTTTGGAGGCTTAAATAACACATTCTTTGAAAGTTGTTGCTGTCTATATATTCAGGTACTAACAAAAAGAGCATTCGAGAACAAACTTAAAAACTACAGTTGATGTAGCAGAAGTTCCAGTTAAGCAAGAACCATTAAAAAATGTGTAACAACATCTTGAACCACTCACTATTTTAATCCTCTTTTGGGATTTTTCTCTCCCTCTTTTGACTGATAATTCTGTGTCCCCCTCCATCCGCTTCAGGTGGTGCCATTTTTCTTCCCCTGAGCAGCCCGCTCTCACCCCACTGCCCTTGTGACCTGGCACCCTCAACCCCTTCCCTTTTCTTTACAGACCAGAGCTGACTCTCATAAATTAAGTTCAAAATGTAGCCTCTGGTCCCACCAGCACTGCTGTTGAATCCTTTGTAAATTTAGTTATTTATTTTGAGAGAGAGAGCGAGCGTGTGAGAGGAGGAGGGCCAGAGAAGGGGAGAAGAGAGAATCCCAAGCACGCTTCACACTGTCAGCACAGAGCCTGACACGGGGCTCAATCCCACGAAACGCGAGATCACAACCTGAGCTGAAATCAAGACTCAGAAGCTTAACCGACTGAGCCACCCAGGCACCCCTGGTGCTGAATCTTAATAGTCATGGTCACCTGCAGAAGAAACCGCTGTTCCAGTGCAGATAGTGGTATGTGGACGTATAAAATAGCACCATTTCTGAAACTCGGGGTGTCTGTGGAATATCTTTCTGGGCTTCCGCCACGTTGCAAATGCAGAACCGAAGATGTTTATCCGAGGACTTCCCAAGTTCAAGTTGCATGAAACATATGTTTAGAAGTCTGTCTGGTTATGTTTTACAGGTCGTTTATGCTTCTGACTAATACACTGAATAGGAGTTTTTACTGTATTTCAATCCCAAGGTTATAGATTAGCTGCGACAGCATAGAGTTTATTTCAGATGCAAATTCCTGTGGCTTGCATCCGAATGAGCCATTGGAGGTGATTGGAAGAGGCAGCTTTTGTTTGGCCCACTGAATGCAGGGATTCTCAGCCCTAACAGCACAATAGACCATCAGGTTCCTTACTGCAGTAAGAGATTTTTCAAGAACATCTACATATTCAAACATATCTTCCTCACACATAACATTCTGCCAGCCGGAAGTGAGCACCAAGATTTAAGTGGTTGGGAGGGTTGAAAGGAATCTATAGTCGTTACAGATTCTAGGAGGAATTACTTCAGTGAGATGATCACCTCCTCCTTCCCTAAGCTATCTATCAGAAGGACCACTAAAGGGGTGGAGAGCTTTCATTGTAGCCACAAGATGGTAATTTTGGAACATGGAACACGTCAGGAATGGGTGGGATTTCTCAACAGATACACTAAGTGGTTTTGAGGGAAGTGAGGGAACTGACCGTTCCAGGGTAGGAAGAACCAGAAAAGAAAAAGCAGGAAACATGTTCTCATTTACTCTGCAAACGTCCCAAGGGCTTGCCTTGACAAGGAAACCGTGTGATAAATGAAAAAAGCTCTGGGAAAGAATTTGTTCAAATCTCAGCTTTGCTTTTGCCTTTCTCTGAAATATTTTATTTTTTGCCTTCCTGACCGTCCATTTCCTCATCTGTAAAATGGGTACAGTAGCAGGACCTAGTTACTAGGGTTATTGCAAGAATTAAATAACACAATTTCTAAAAATACCTAGCAGTGTAGGTGCCCAGTGAATGAATGCTGTTACCTTGCCCCAAGTAAACCAAAATACTTTCAAAAAAGCAGTTTTGATGTACTCAAATTTTAAGAGATCAGATCTCTCTGCAGTGTAGGTGTTCATTGTGTACCTAATGTCTTGCCAGAGGTTATTGTGGTTATTCGTTGCGTGCCAAGTATATGTGTCCCTCTAGGGCAGAGTAGGTGTCTAAATATTTATGGAGCAAAAAGTTGGCAATGGCCATAATGGTCGGAACAGCTCCGTTACCAGGCACAGAAAGTGAAGAGAGCTCTCTTATTTTACCTCTTTTCACGCAACAGCCTCAGCCTGGTGGGGTCAGGCTTATTCCCCCCAAGGAGTGGCTGATACTCAGTTCTGGTTTGCGAAGCAGAGCAAGTCAACAGGATGATGGAGGGAAAGAAGTTCGTTTCTGGATACTGATTCCAGCAGCAGCTGTTGGCTGCTAGCCGAGAAGTATGCCTGCGCGAACAGCTTTGCACTCCCAGCGCAAACATTTCCCTGTGGCGCACGTGAAGCTAAGGACCAACGTGTGGTGTTTGTTTTCTTCCCGGAGACGCAGAAACGTTCATGGGAATCGACTCCTTCCCTTTCTGCTTACGTTGCTGACAGGCTTCCTGGCTGAGCAGCCGTTTTCCGTTTTGAGTGGCAGTGCATTCTGTCACGGGGAGAATATCTTCATCACTTCTGCTCATGGAACGTGTGCAGAGCTTCCCCAGTTTGGAGTAGTTCCAAGAGGGAAACGTTCAAGGGTGGGTTTGCCGGGTCCGCGTGTATGTATAAAACGAACACATCTGTGTAAACTGTTAATTGGGGAAAAAAGCACTTTGCAAAACGGTATCCACAACTTGAATGAACCCATGATTTTTTAAAAACAGACACCTCTCTCTCTAGCTCTCTGTCTCTCTCTCTCACACACACCCACACGTTTTGTTAAAGTCAGTGTATTAACAACGATCATCTCTGGGTGTGAAAGTGAGATTAACAGGTAACATTCAGTTTCTTCTTCGCACTGTGTCCCCAGTTTATGTCATTCTTGTAATGAAAAGTGAAATCTGCAGGACAAGCCTCAGAGTCTCAGGGAACAGAGCCACAAAGTCTTCACTTTTGACACATGTCAGACTGATGTTTGGAACAGAAGCACGTGTAGCTTTTCAAAGTCCCTGCTCAGCAGCAGACCCTCCCCCTGCCCCCCGCAGGGACCGTGCGTCCTGCCCTCCACTCACCATCCAGACGCCTGGGCTGAGTGAGAACACATACCCTATAGAGGTAACTTCTAGAATAGTTAAAAGCCTCTCTCTCTAGCTGTATGTTGAGTCCCCAGCCCTTAGTACCACGACTGTAGCTTTGCTTCCAGCTCCCATCATCACTCGTCCATCTTACCTTCTCGGCTTCCTCCTGCAGCCACGCCCCTGCATACAAACCTAAGTGCCCACTGTTGGAATGACTCCCTTCTGGAGACTGTCCGAGCCACAGAGGCGCGGATGTGAGCTCCTTAGCGCCAATGCAGTTCTCCCCCCGACCTCCCCAGGGGGCATCACTTCTGCCTTGGTCTCCTCTTAACCCCCACTGCCTGCACCTGCTCCTCCTCACTGTCCCCCCTCCCCCACCCCACCCCTGTTCAGATTCCCCCTCTGGGCCCTCGCCAGGGCTGAGGCTGTCTCTCTGGAGGACTCCCCACTCCCACCCCCCGCTCCCAGGCTCCGCACACATTCCAGATCCGTGCCTCGGTCCGTTTCCCGTAGCTGCTTGATGGTGCAGACCGAGGGTTCTCGCATGCTTGGGATGTTGCAGAGGCTTAATAACTGTTGGGCCACATAAGTGAACAAGTGTATCAAATAGGCTTCTAAAATTTCTCATCAGTTACAAAAGTAACTGGGGGAGAATCCGATGACCTGAGAAGATAACCGAAGTAGAAGTGAACCTTGGGCACCCTCGCTCTGTTTGTTTCTAGCCCTTACACTTCTTAGAAGGAGACGTTCCGTCGTGCACTGGGGCTTCTACCCTTTCCTGAGCGATTCCGCGTCGCGTCTTTCCAGGCCTGTGCTGCTTGGTGGAGCCGGGAGGAGGAGCGGGGCTTTAGTCCCTTCAGACCGGGCTTCAGCTCCAGGCTCTGCTGTCTCCTTACCGGGAGATTTTAGGAACATGAGTTAACGTCTCTGTGCCTCCGTTTCTTCATGTTACTTAGTATAAGAAACTAGTGGCTTCCCTCACAGGTGGGAGTACACGAGATAGTGTAGGTAAGGCAACTGGAATGCTTTCATTCATTTCGTAAACGCTTATTGAGTGCCTGCTGTATGCCAGGCACATTTTAGTGAACAAAATAGAAACGTGTGTGCCCTCAGTGGGAAGAAAGAAGGAAATAAGGAGTAATCAGAGACAGGAAGACGATAGAGCAGGTGTAAAGGGGATGGAAAGTCGCTGGAGGGTCGTCAGGCCAGGAAAGCCGCCTCTGAGGAAGTGCTGATTTTGAGAGCCCTGGAGGGAAGGACAGAGCCTGGAGATCTGGGAGGGCCACAGGGTGTGTGCATCACGGGAGGGAGGCCAGGGCCCTCACTGCCCAGCAGAGGGAGCCGCAGGCACGGTGGCAGGAGCTGGTCCAAAGGAGCCAGGAGGCAGTATTGGAGTTGAGGTGCAGACTGTGTGTGGTGTTTATTCTGAGTGCGGTAGGAATCCTCACCAGTAAGGACTCGATAAGTACATGCTTTCTTCGCTCTGAGTTTTTCTTTCCTTTCCTTAAACAATATGAAAGCATTTCCTAAACTGTACCCAGTGATGTAGCCCAGGGCAAGTCATTTAGTCTTTGATTTTAGTCTGCCAAATGCCAGCAAGATTATACCTTCTTTAATCAATATACCTATAAATTAGTACTAATGTCGAGAAAGTGCTTTGAAATTTTGGAAAGTTATACAAATGTGGGTTACCCTACTGATTCCTGAGCCTTCTAGGGCCTTGGTCTGCGGACTTTGGCTGAGCATACCACTCTGCTCTGGTATTTGGGGGCTCAGTACTGGCTATGTTGACTGCTTCACCAGTGAAAAATTGTGTTCTTTGATCCTCAAACTCACATTTGGAGAAATAGGTCATTTGTCAGATGTCTCACTGGCATTTAGGGGAAGAACCCTTTATGTAGGCAAGATGGACCTGTGTCAAATGAAGTGCGTGCTGATGTGACAAGTGTCAGTGCAGTAGACTTGACAGAATTTCGAGGGAATAAATACCATATGCCATCATCACTGGAGTTGTGGGCCAACCATGGAAGGACTTACACTGTATGGAACGCTTATCATCAGGAGCTTTCTGGTAGTGAACTTGGAGGTGGTCCATGCTTAGAAATGAGAGGTGAATGGCATGTTTAACTTTTCTGAATCCAGTTAATGTTACTTTTTTTCTTTCTGAAAATGTATCTGTTACTTGATTGTATCTGTTGGTCAGGTTGTTCAGAAATACTGGAGTAACATAGATTTGGGGAGAGAAAATCATCTACACTGTCTGCTACAGAGAATTCTCTGCTACATTCATATGTGAATGGTGTCTTAAAATTTTTTTAATTTTGGGGGTGCCTGGGTGGCACAGTCATTTAAGCGACCAGCTCTTGACCTCAGCTCAGGCCATGATCTCATGGTTTGTGAGTTCGAGCCCCACATCGGGCTGTGTGCTGATGGCGTGGAGCCTGCTTGGTATTCTGTCTCTCCTTCTCTCTGCCCCTGCTTGTGAGCACTTGCGCGTGCTCCCTCTCGCTCTGTCGCTCTCTCTGTCTCAAAAACAGAAAACATAGACTTTAAAAAATCTTAAATTTTTCCAAGAGATTTCTCAACTTTAGGGTAAGAAACCTGAAACCTCTTATTATACATAATCATCTTAAGCTTGGGAAGTTCTTCCTTATGTCTGGCTCAGATCTTCTACAATTTGAGTATATTTCTTCTTCGTTCGTGCAAATGGAAAACAGCTGTTCAGCCTTCCCCCATAACAACCTTTCATGTTCTTGAGGATGGTTATTAAATCCCTCCCCAGCCTTCTTTCCTTGGGACTAAATAGTGCCTTTAACCGATCTTCAAAGTGCCCATTTTCCACTCCTTTAATCATCTCCTGGTCTTTCCTAAGCTTTTCTCCATCCTTTAAATGTGGATGCCAAATTGGAACGCAGTATTCTATGGAGAGTCTCACAGTGAACTGGGATCGCTACCTGTTCAGGCTGTCACATGTGATCGTCATTCATGTGGGACTCCAGCCATCTCACCAACATCCAGAAGGATGAGATGTGGGACGGACAGTTCCCTCCGCAGTTGGGCTGGGCCTGGGCGTGGCTGCAGCCAAGGATTTGGAGGCTGAGGCCTTTAGCAACCCACAAGCCAGGTGCATTCTAAGAAAAATTTGCAGGCCTACAAACCCCTGCCTCCCCATCCTGAGTTTGGCAACCAGGTCTGTAGTGTGGGAACCCTTTCCCAAGTGCTGTTTCCTCTTAGGCAGAACCATCCTGCGAAGGACTTCACTGCTGGTTTCCACGCCTGAGTCAAATTTACATGCAGGCAACATGAAGTCCCTCGGGGTCTGTCACTTCCTCCCCCAGACAGCTTCCTTTTGGAACAGATCTTTTAGGACAAGTGGCATTAATTTCTGTGTCTAAACTCATTGAAATCACAGAGGAAGGAGAATCTCACAAATTGTTCAGTGAGCTCAGGAAGGTAAACAAATTAATTGTCCAGTGTCCACTGTCAAGAATGAGAGAGGTAATGTGTCATGGAAATTGTCTTAATCATGTGCCATCTCTGTTGTTCGGGGCTTCGATTGGGTCACTGACGTGTGACCTTTTCCTATCCTCTCCCGCTCCGTTTTCCCCAAAAACTCCAGTTCCTTGGGTGTAAATGGTCCTGGTGTGGGGATTTTCAGAATCACCAGAATGGAGGCAGGTATACAGGACTAGAGTTCCATTGTTTACTTCAGCAGGCTTGTGTTCGAGCAAAGCCCAGCCTGGGGGCTCTCAGACACTTCCCTCCTTGGTCAGCTTCTGCAGGAAGCAGACATCTGGCATCAGCCGTTGGCCAACATGTGACCTTGGACAAATACAGGAGGGCAAGAATGAGTTTTGACCAGGGTGATTCTGTAACAAGACTCCATGTAGGCAAAGCCTAAATTAGCATGACTCTCTAAATACTGCAGGGCCTGAATGAATGATGTGTGTGACCAAGAGATTTGCTGACAAATGATATGAAATCCTTACTATATTTTCCCTCTCTCCAAGATTTTGGAGCTCATTAAACAATGTCTCCTTAAGCAGTGTCTCACAGGTCAATTGTCTTTGCGCTTTTGAGAGAAGTACTAAATTTTGCATTACAACCAAAATGTGTGGGTACCTGAGACATCAGGTTTGGGATGACTGATTCCTGGGGTCATTTGGAGTCCTCTACACTTCACAGTAAGATACAGTACGGAGAGTGCCGACTGTTTGTGCTCGGGTACGTGTAAGTTCAGAAGGGTGCATTTCCATGGAGCATGCCCACTCTTCATTGAAAGGGAGGCGGATGATCCTGGTTCCATTCTGATGAATCACCAGGATATGCATGTACATTGCAAAGACATTTGTCAGGCCACCTAAGATCTTTGTCCTTCTTTAATGAGACTCACAATTCTAACGGGGTAAATAAAACTTCACCACACGCGCTGCATGAAGCTGCCCGTCTGCCCCGCAGGCTGTGGACCCTGCAGGTGGGAAGATAATGCAACGTGTAACTTCCTCACTTCTTGTTCTAGTCTAACAGGCAACCCGCTAAGCTGAACCTCCTCACCTGCCAAGTGAAACCAAACGCCGAGGACAAGAAGTCTTTTGACCTGATATCACGTGAGTCCTTTTTCTCTCCGGATCAGTGTGTGTGGCTTCTGACATACATCTCCATCTCCGGGCGTGCAAACAGCAGCTTTCCCAGGCAGGGCCCCTGGCGCTCCTGCACGGGCACGTTGCTACATTGACACTGAGCCCACCCACGGGGGGGGGGGGGGGGGGGGGGACATAACAGGGTCAGATCTGACCCCCAGTGGATTCATATCGAGATCTGTACGTTAAACTAGACCAGTTCTTGACCATGAGCCCACAGTTTTATGCGCTTGGAGAGATTCTTCTAAGTGCATTCCTATTTCTCTCCTAGATCTGCTGAATCACAGTCTTTGCTGTGAAGCCCAGACATAAATATTTTTAAGAAGTCCCAGGTGATTCTGATGTGTACCTGTGGTTAAGAATCTCTGGCATGGGGCGCCTGGGTGGCTCGGTTGGTTAAGCGTCCAACTCTTGATCTCAGCTCAGGTCATGATCTCACGGTGCGTGAGATCGAGCCCTGAGTTGGACTGTGCACTGATGTGCTGACGGCACAGAGCCTGCTTGGGATTTTCTCTCCTCTGTCTCTCTGCCTCTCCCTTTGCTCTCACTCACTCTCTGTCTCAAAATAAATAAACGTTTAAAAAAAAAAAAAAAAAACAGAAAAATCTCTGGCATAGACTTGGGAGTGCAGGTGTGCCCCTATAACCCTACAGCGGACCTGCCCAGAGTTTTGTCCCTGCAAAACGGGACTCTTAAAAATCATCTTGCTTCCAAGAAAAACTGCCTTCCAACCTCCCAAATGGACGACACTGCATGCCATCACTCTCTCACTCCATGGGTTTTGAAAAGTACGCTTTTCCCAGTGATGAGGGCTCATAAAGACCCTCCCATCCCCCAAGCTGTGGCCTGTATCTTCATGGTTTGCAGAGAGTGGGGTAAGATTGTTTTCCTCTAGACCAGCTCCCTGTGCTTAACCCTGGTCCCATGGTTGCACTGACGGACCCCCGTGGTCACTGAAGGGACACCTCTTTATAAGGGAAGAGGACAGTAGGACCGATAGTGACTCACCAGTATTATGAAATCCTACATATTAACCTTCAGTATTCTCCCTTCTCTCTAGAGCCCTATGGGGCTGTCCACCAGCTCAAGTGCACAATCTGTGTGCACAGCACAGAAACACTTATCTGCCCCCTTGAAATCCTCTGATGGAGTTGTGTGAATAGAAGCCCCAAAACAGTTTCAACCCAAAAGGCTCAATCCGTTGTGAGACCCTTTAGATCCAAGCTGGATTATGCAGCATCTATTAAAGTTCAGAGTCCCCATGATTTTTAGGACCAAGAAATTTCTCAGACTATTGAGGAGAAAGAAATATGAAAAGTGGGAGTTATGACCCCAAAAAGCCAAGAAATCCTAGACTTGAGAGCCTGTAGCTTATTAATAATAGGCATCCGTTACCGAACATCTGGTATGTGCCAGGGGCTTTATAAACATTATGGCTGATCCTCACAAAAGCTCTATTAATTTCCTGTTTTATAGAAGAGAAAACTGAGGCTCAGAGACATTCAGTGATTTACCCAAGGTCACACAGCAGTAAAGCAAGATTCCTCAGCCAGGGTTCTTGGGCTCAACCACGCATGGCGTGTTCTTGGACAAACACATTCTCTGTCTCTCTCTCAAGGAGATACAGGGTGTGAGTACTTGACCTGCAAGGAGATACAGGGTGTGAGTACTTGACCTGGAGCAGTCACGAAGCAAGTGACTGGTTAGTACAGAAAGGTTAGTTGGACCTATGTTGAAGCAGTCTAGCAAATCCTGCATTTTAAGAAAGAGTGTCCATTGCATACGCTTGCCCAAACTATCCAGGTTAGGCTGTTCCCTCCTTACCCGGGTAGCAGCTTGATGGTGCCTCTCAAGCAGGGTTGAAGCCCTACCTCCCTGAAGCCTGATTCAGCCAGAGAGCAACCTGGGTCAATGTATGCCTACTTGTAGGGGCTGCCCTGTGAGTTAGGGATCATTGAAGAAAACGATTTTTTTTTTTTAAAAAGAAACAGTAAAAGGCAAATTTAAAATGACAAGTAAAATATTGAACTGGCAGCCAGCAGTCTCCAGTTGACCAGCTGGTCACTGAAATCCACTTTGATCACATGGGATCTCTCCCCCTGCCCGTTTTTCTTTTTCACAAAAAGTGCCCGATACCAGGTATTTGCAGTTATTTTATTGTATTACTCTTGCACTTCAGAAAAACAATACCGACAAAGTGAATTGTGTAACTGCTAAATCAAAGTGGTGTAAAAACAAATTATACTAAGATTTTACTTTTATGGTGTTGTTTTTTTTTCTCCAGAAACTTTTCATAATTTACATTATACCTGCAGGTGTTCTGCTTTCTAAAGTCTGGCTCTTTTTCTGTTTTGTGTTGTAGATAATAGGACGTATCACTTTCAGGCAGAGGATGAGCAGGATTATGTAGCGTAAGTAGTTCTGATATAATGGCCCGGGGTCCTGAACCGAACAGGCACCTCTCTCCTGTACCACGTACCTTGAAGTCTCCTTTTTATTACCGAGAACCTCTCCTCGTGGCTCCGCACACTCGCGTCTCACCCGTGGCCCTTCACCTGTCACTCCGCTCTCTGTCCGGGAGCTCAGTGGACTCCCACGCTCCCTTCAGGATTCGGCTCAGGCCTCACCACTCAGGGGCTCTGTTCCTTCCGTCACCCCTGGGCCTGCTCACACTTCTTGATGAGCCTCGGGTTCGGTCTGAGCCCTTTACGGACTGAGAGCTCCCCAGGGCAAGGACCGTGCCTTACTCACCTTTAATCACATCGCCTGCACGTCGCCCGGTGCTGAACCAGTCTGCCGGGTGCTTGGCTGTTACCTGAGGGGAGCAGGAGAGCCTGGCCCTGCGGGAACAGGACAGGCAGGTGGCTCCCGGGGGTGAGCATGGCTCAGGAGCCTCGTGTCGTGGGGGGAACGGGCTTTGGTGTCACACACCCCTGGGTTGGGCTCCTGCCTCACCTGACCCAGGGATGCAGCCTCGGCCAGGTCCCCACCCCCTTTCGTCATGTTCTCCCTGGTCCCAGGCTACCTCATTCCCTCTTCCTTCCTGTAGCCTGCCACCTGCCAGGGCTGAAAAAAGCAGTGTGGGGCCATTATATCTTCAGCTGCTTGGGAGAGAGGATGTTTGCGTTAAAGCTGGCAGTTAAACCTTTTGGTAGCATTCACATTTTCAAAGCCCTGTCCCGTTGGAACACACAGTAAATGCTATTTTCCTTCCTTAGTGATTTCTGGAGAGCCACAGAATTCTGTTCACCCCCATTTCTCCTTACACTTACTCCTTTTCTCTCTCCCTCTACCTTCCTTGCTCTCCTCCTCCTATGAAGAATTCCACTCTTTCCCCATTTCAGGAGAAGTGATAAAGGATCAGAAAGAATAAAGAATGGGTCGAAAAGATGTACAGTTGGAAGAAACAGAGCAAAAAGGGGCAGGAGGGTGGGCGGGCACTGAGAGAGAAGGTAGGAGAGATTAAGGAAGAGGAGAAAAGTCTTTATCCCGTTCATTCATCTGAAGATTCACTGAATGCCAGCTCCAGGCCAAAAACTGTGTAAAGCACAGAGAATATAGCGCTAAGTTAGGCAGAGCCCCCTGCCCTGAAGAAACTCGACCTCTGCTGGAAGAGAAGGGCGGTGTGCTGTGGCACACATGGGAGCACGCACCCCCTTGGGTTCTTGGGAGTGTGGTTCCGAGACAATGTCCTCCTAGGAGGAAAGCTGTGTGAACGGCTCATGGCGGTGCCAGAGGGTTATAGATACTCTGCGCTCCACATGCACGCTCCCCTGGCCTGGAAGCGATGGGAAGGAATAGAAAGGAAGCAAGGGATGTGGCTGATCATGGGGTTGGCTAGCTGAGAGCGGCTAGACGAGAAGTAACACCAGGAGAGGCCGGGAGGGAGGCCTTCCACCCTCAGACTCACGGACGTCGTATTTATCGAGATCGCCCTGCACGTCGTGCGTGTCGGGCTCTGTTACTCCTCACAGCCCCGGGAGGCAGACACTGCTCTCCCTCCTTTGAAAACGAGGGCACTAAAAGGCAGCGCACCCATGGTCACAGTCCCAGTAGCCCAGGGGTCTTCTGGGCGAGTTGGGGAAGGGAGTCCTTCGGCCTACCGCGGGTGTCTCCTTGCCCGCAGTATAGGTGCTCACTGTGGGCGAGCGGGGGCTCGCCTACGGTATCGCTCATCTTTTCAGTCACAAGGTTGGCTTAATTGTGCCCGTTTTGCAGATGATTTAACAAATCAAGTGAGGTTAAGTGACTTGTTTAAGGGCTCAAAACAAAATGGTAGAAATGTGATTGCAATGCTGGCCCTGCTGGCCCGTGCAGTTCCCAGTTCACCACACTGTGTGATGAGAGGTCACGGGTTACAGGTCACTCAAAGGTGAGAGTGTCGAGGAATCCAGACCATCACGTTTGCCTTGACTGGGGTGGCATCGCTTGGTTTACTTCTGGGAACTTCATCCCCCTCCTTTATTAAGACATGGGACCAACAGTAGGTGCCTGGTTAAGGCCTTTGTTGGAAGGTAGCAGTGAAAGGTGGTGCGAGCAGGTGAGCATCGCTGGCTGTGACAGGTGTCACTGGTTCCTGCTGGAAAAGGTACAGCAGGCGGTCACATGTATGGGCACTCCTGACACGTGTGCCATTAAGAATTTCCTAGCTAGGGGCGCCTGGGTGGCGCAGTCGGTTGAGCGTCCGACTTCAGCCAGGTCACGATCTCGCGGTCCGTGAGTTTGAGCCCCGCGTCGGGCTCTGGGCTGATGGCTCAGAGCCTGGAGCCTGTTTCCGGTTCTGTGTCTCCCTCTCTCTCTGCCCCTCCCCCGTTCATGCTCTGTGTCTCTCTGTCCCAAAAATAAATAAACGTTGAAAAAAAAAATAAAAAATAAAATAAAAAAGAATTTCCTAGCCAGAATTCCAAAACCACCTTGGAATATTATTTCCCCTTCTCATGTTTCACTCTTTCCTCCTTTTTTCCCTTCTCCAAACCCCCAAGTGGGAGATTTATGTGAGGCAGGGAACGCATCTGCTGCTTCTTTGTCCTCAAACCCAAGCCATTACTATTGTATTTTTTCTGTGACTTCCAGAGAATTCAGTCCCCAGTTTGGGCAAAGAGGTGTATAGGCTTCTTACCCGTGAGACCGAACGCCCTTCAGTGAAAGGCTTGCTGAGCCCATCGGGCAGGTGCCGCACTTGGCCTTCCCTGGGGCTGGAGGTGGCAGAAGGGGGCTTTGCTTTGAGTGACGTGGGAGGTAACGGTGGAGGGAGCATACACCCCCGGGCTTGGGTCCTCATTTACCTGCAAGCTGCATAGAAACAGTTTGGCTGCACCCTCGAGTTTCTTTCTCATGGAAAGTGCCCGGGGAAATTAAACGTAGAGCTGCATTCTCACCGAGGGAGGAGGTGGGCACCAGAGAAAGCAGCTCCCTGTCTGTTTCAAGTCAGGCTGAGGACTTCTGGTCCAGCCTTCGCCCCCTAGTGGCCGTTTGACCTTGAGCCTGATCAGCCCCTCAGTCTTCTTTCTTTCTTTCTTTTTTTTACAAAGATTGTTTATTGTTTGTTTGTTTGTTTGTTTGTTTGTTTGTTTAAATTCAAGTTAGTTAACAGACAGTGTAGTCTTGGCTTCAGGAGTAGAACACAGTGATTCATCTCCTACATGGGAAACCCAGTGCTTATCCCAACAAGCGCCCTCCGTAATGCCCATCACCCATCTAGCCCATGCCCCCCACCTCCCCTCCAGCAGCCCTCAGTTTGTTCTCTATATTTAACAGTCTCTTCTGGTTTTCCCCCCTCTCTGTTTTCATCTTATTTTGCCTTCCCTTTCCCTGTGTTCATCTGTTGAGTTTCTCAAATTCCACATATGAGTGAAATCCTATGATATCTGAATTTCTCTGATTGACTTATTTCACTTAGCATAAAACACTGGTTCCCTCCACATTGCTGCAAATGGCAAGATTTCATTCTTTTAAGTTGCCGAGTAACATCCCCTTGTATGTGTATATACACCACATCTTCCTCATCCATTCATCAGTCGATGGATATTTGGGCTCTTTCCATACTTTGGCTACTGTTGACAGCGCTGTTTTAAACATCAGGATGGGCGTGCCCTTCAAATCAGCGTTTTTGTATCCTTTGGGTAAATACCTAGTAGTGCCATTGCTGGGTCGTAGGGTGGTTCTCTTTTTAATTTTTTGAGGAACCTCCACACTGTTTTCCAGAGTGGCTGCACTGGTTTGCGTTCCCACCAGCAGTGCAAAAGGGTTCCTGTTTCTCCACATCCTCGCCAGCATCCGTTGTTGCCTGGGTTGTTCATTTTAGCCATTCTCACGGGTGTGACCCACCTCAGTCTTCTTGTCAGTAAAGACGGGGATCACAGACTTTGCTCGGAGGCTTTGAGACTCCAGATAAAATGTGTAAAGCTTCTGGTACAGCGCCAACATTATTAATCCTGTAAACTCAAAGCAACTTTAGAGTCTTAGAACACAACTGTGCATTATTTTCTGTCTTGCACTTTTTGGTATGCCTGTTACTTTACAATAATTTAAAAAGTTTATTTTTTTAATTGTCGGAAATAGCTGCTTTGGTTCTTGACCCTTTGAGACATAGTCTGTTCCACCAAATTTGAATTATCCTTCCAGAAAATGCATTGCTCTTAAAATACATATTTTCTACTTGTCACTACCACCTCCTCTGTTTCTTTACTTGTCCTGATCTCTTGAGTGAGGAGGCACGCGTGGTGTGACGAAGGAACACTGGGAAGGAGGGGGGGTCAGCAGGCATGTCTCTGCTGGAGGACCTCGTGAGCCCCTAAACCTCTCCGGGCTTCTGCGACCTCATCTCTAAGATATTGTCACCCTCAACGCAGAGGTTTGCTGGAGGACTACATCTCAGAAATCCTCAGTCCTCGGCACACAGTAGACACTGGCATTTCAGATAACCGGAACATCACGACGCTTAAGGAAAGCAAAACAGAGATTCTGCAGACACGGTGCAAACTCCAGTCACCCAGTGCCGCTGATTAACACGTTGTTGAGCCCAGTGTTTTGCATTATTTTTCAGAAAACAATTTCTAGTCTTTAACTTGAAACTAAACGATAGAGAAAATGTCCTTTAATTTAAAAGGTATTGGGGGCACCTAGGTGGCTCAGTCGGTTGAGTGTCCAACTCTTGATTTCAGCTCCGGTCATGATCCCGGGGTCATGGGATTGAGCTCCACAGCAGTTTCCGCGCTGAGTGTGGAGCCTGCCTGGGATTCTGTCTCTCTTTATCTCTCTGTCTCTGCCCCTCTCCCCCGCTTTTGCTCGCTCTCTCTCTAAAAAAATAAAATGAAAATCAATTAATTTCGGGGGTGCCTGGGTCTCTCAATCGGTCGAGCATCTGACTTAGGCTTAGGTCATGATCTCACAGTTTGTGGATTTGAACTCTGAGTTGGGCTCTCTGCTGTCAGCGCGGAGCCTGCTTCGGATCCTCTGTCCCCCTCTGTCTGTCCTTCCCAGATCATGCTTTCCTTCTCTCTCTCAAAAATAAATAATAAACATTAAAAAAAATCAATTTCTAAGTTTCCTCCCCGACAGTGGACTTCCAGAGCACAGGTGCCTTTTGCAAAACTCTTTCTTGCCTCGTGTCCACTTGTCACCAGTTCTTTCTCATCCTCACATTGGGTTGGCCCCACACAGGGCCCTCTTCATTCTGTCCAGATGGAAACGCACGTACCGTGTCGTCCGTGCAAGCCCTCCGTTGTGTTGATCTTGCATTTCATCCACTCCTCTCGTGTCTCTCGGTTTCTCCAGCATGTTGCTTTGCGTTCTCTTAACTTTCTCTTCCCTTTGGGTTTAATTTCTTTCATTTTTCCTCACTGTATTGCTGTGGGGGGTGGGCGGATTCTCTTTTGGAAGCTCTTGACGGAAATAAATTTTTTCCAGTGGAAGGAGGAGACGGCGGCCACACTCTTAAGTCTCCTTCTTCTTTCTTTCGACAACAGATGGATCTCCGTATTGACAAATAGCAAAGAAGAGGCCCTGACCATGGCCTTCCGTGGAGAGCAGAGCACGGGAGAGAACAGCCTGGAAGACCTGACGAAAGCCATCATTGAGGACGTCCAGCGGCTCCCCGGGAATGACGTCTGCTGCGATTGTGGCTCGTCAGGTATTTGCCCCCAAACTTGAGCCGGCTTGTTACGCAGTCTTTCTCCCCCTGTAGAATAAAAATGAGCTCGCTATTTAAGTCCTTGTCTCCTCATGGGCACAGACACACGCCCACCATGTATTTCCAACTCGAATGGTCCCAATTCTGAGCCGCTTTGATGCATGCCATTTGCTTAGCTTGGAAAACTCCCACCTGCTCTCCCCAAATGGTCACCTGCCCAAATGCTACTGGTTAAGTGAGCACTGTGGAACTATGGAGAGAGCACCAGACATGGAGTCCATCATCCTGGTTTTGAATCACCGGCCTGCCACTCAACAGTGTGGACATCCTCATGCCGAGTGCCTTTACTGTTCTGATCTTCAGTTTCTTCGTCCCAAGATGGGACAGTAAACCTCAGTTGTTATGAGGACTTAATGAAATCGTCCGACACATTATACCTTTCTTTCCTTCCTTTCTGCGCTCCGGGGAACCTCCCCAACCTCTATGTCACATGGGTGTCACCTTCCTCCAAACTTCTGTTTTCAAGGACCATCTATATTCTGTAGGTATTGACGGTAGCTGACATGACTTCAGTGCTAACATTGTGATAAGGACTCTGCTGGTTGTGTTTTAGCTTATATTCTCTTGCTGAATGCTCACAGCTGCTCTGTGAGCAGGATACTAGCATCATCACCGTCTTACAGATGGGAACACGAGGGGACTCCAAGAAGTTAAGTGACCTACCTCCCAGGCTCGCCCATCTAGTAGGGATCAGAACATGGTTGCAAACATGTGTGATACGCCCAAGCGTATGATACGCTTTCTCATTGTTTTCCATATGAAAATGGCCTCTACACAACACACCATGAGCACCTCAGAGACCAGTCTCCCAGTTTCTGCTGTGTTCATGTGCATGTGTGATAGTGACTCACGCTGTGTGTGCGAGGATATGGCAGAGGAGTCATAAGTACCCGGGTACTGACCACTCAGAAGGAAGCTTACCACAGAGCACGAACCCTGTAAGTTTTAGTAACGTGGAAATCCGTATTCCCCCTGTTGTGGGGCCCTTGAGGATCATAGGAACAGCTGAGGTCTGTGAAAGCAGCCTCTGACGTTCAGTATTTACGGTCGTCTTATCACCAGGGGGATGGGTTAATGCGTGTCGTAACTGGGAGGTTAACCACACCTGTGGAACCGCGTCCGTCACTGGCGAGGATGACGCGGGTGGTGCGAGAGTGCCTCTCCCCAGGATGTTTCGTGTGCCTCACAGGACAAGGCTTCCTCACATTTTCACGAGAATAAAGAACTTAATTTTGTTTTCAATTTAGGGTTGAAAGAAAATTCTTTAGAATGTCTCTTAGCCGTTTTGCTCTCTGACAGGCTGGTAAGCTTCATGTTAGCCCCTAGGCTAAACCACAAGCATCCATTTCTTCCCTTTAAATCTTTCCCTTTTAACTCTTCACAAGTTTCACTACTCTTACTCTAGCTTCCTTTGTAGTTGGCACACTAAAAGTAGGTATCATGTTTGTTTCATTGTCTTCAAAATGTTCTTTCCACACAGAACCCACCTGGCTTTCAACAAACTTGGGCATTTTGACCTGTATAGAATGTTCCGGCATCCATAGGGAAATGGGGGTTCATATTTCCCGCATTCAGTCTTTGGAACTAGACAAATTAGGAACTTCTGAACTCTTGGTAAGTAGTGACCTGTGCCTGGAAATATATATTGCCGTAAATATATTTAATACGTGGCTTTGGAGGTTTTTTTTTGTTTCTGCCGAGTACAGAGAATTCCAGTTCCTGCATTTAGTGAATTTGCGTGGATATTTAAAATGTAAATCTTGTGGTATGTAACGTTGACTGTTTCTGTTTCCTTTTTGAAGAACTGGTGAATCATGCATTTCTATAATTACTTCAACTAAACTGACTCTTTTTTTCTGGGATGGGCTTTTTTCAAAGCTGCCTTCTTTCAGAATTAGTTTTTATATGATTCACTCACTAGAAGAGCAGTAAAGGGAATTAGGTGTTAAACTCACATGATCACTTTACCCAGTGGCCTGTGTGAATAAAAATAAAGCCTAAAGAGTCTTTCTGTTTTTACTGCTTATAAGCTTGTGTAAGTCCCCATGAAGTGAGAGTGGCCTGTTAGCTACAGCCATAAAGCCCATCGCTCCTTAACCCCGAACTTGTTCAGCTAGTGAGGAGAAATAGGGTGCGAAGGGACGGTGCTGAGATTCATTACGTGGAATGAATCTGTCCTTCCCGTCACGAGTCACCCAGATCAGGAGCCCTCATTGGGTCCAGGCTCTGCTGGTCCCTGCAGTAAGTACACCAAGTAAAGGAAGGGAGGCCCGCTTGGGGTCTCCCATAATGCCTTCTGGTCAGAAGCCCTGTCTTGCATGATTTGAACACGGCTGCACTGTGAGGGAGTCTTTTTACTAAGGGTAAAGGTGCTTGAAGCAAAACAGGGCCCTTCGTACAGAACGCTCTTGGGCAGAACCTGAGGGAGCCTGGGGCTCAAAAATCTGAAAGCCTAGCTTATCACTAGCCTTGTCTGGAGAAAAGGACCCAGAAGTCGAGGCACTTAGCCACCCAGCCAGCAGCATTTGCTTTCTGAGCATCTGCTAAGCAATGGCGGTACGTCTGTGTTGTGTGAGCCCCTGGTTGAGGAAGTATCATACTAATGCTCAGCTTCCTGACTCACTTCAGGATTAGAGAAGAAAGGCTCCGATCTAATACTTGACACATTCTTCTTTAGTGTGGAGGTGGTGTCACTCCCGCCTTAAGGTAGTTAAACCAGTTGACAACCAGAAACAGGGAGAGTCCAAGTCTGAAATACTTGCCAGGTGATAAGCCCAAGATTTTCCCCCCAGAGAGCTGATAGCATGAGTGTTTCTTAAGCTATACGTTGTCCCCCGAATTATCCAAACGACCAAAAGACCTTCAGGACAAATTCTCCTGGAAGGGTCTTGAGCCCAGAAGCGAAATGCTTCCTGCAGCATCCTGATGTGTACCCCAAATGTAAAGGAGAATCCCACATCCTTCTCTGTCCAGTAAGAATAAATCTGCTCAGCCTAAAATTGCGGTGTGATCGAGCTTGAAAAATTATTGCTGTCATTTAACCTAGATTCGTATGTAGAACCTGCTGTCCAATCTCAGTGTGTGTGTGTGTGTGTGTGTGTGTGTGTGTGTGTGTGTGTGTGTG
>NW_024412417.1:37727067-37795393 GCF_014898765.1 Herpailurus yagouaroundi | reverse complement strand
TGTGTGTGTGTGTGTGTGTGTGTGTGTGTGTGTGTGTGTGTGTGTGTAGGACCATATCCTATTCTATTCTAGCATTTATCATGTTGTATTTGTAAAAATTACTGGTTTTCTTATTAATGACCCTTCTAGTCTTTTGGCTCTTACAGAAAAGAACGTGGTTTATCCATCTCTTTATTTTCAGTGCCCTAAAGTTCCATACTTGCACATAGTAGGTGCTCATTGAGTATTTGCTGACCAGATGGATGGATGGTTTGTATTCTGAGTCAGTGAGGGAAAAGATATGTATTTAGAAATCTCAAAAGTAATAATAGGAAACTCAAGCTAGTATAAAGAGTGACTGTATTGTGTTTTGTATGTTACAGCTGGCCAAGAATGTAGGAAACAATAGTTTTAATGATATTATGGAAGCAAATTTACCCAGCCCCTCACCAAAACCCACCCCTTCAAGTGATATGTAAGTACTTCTAATAGACTGAATTCTTTACTATTCTGTAATTGTTCTTCTGCCCTCCCAAGAATCGTCTTAAAGGTTATAGTATTTTTTTCCCCAGAGGAAATCCCATTATGAGGAAAGCTCAGAGCACAGAAAAGTATTGTGGAGTGAGTGCATTTCTGGAGTGCTGGAGTGCACAGATTATGTTCCCTGGCCCCTTCCCCTAGGTAGTTGCAGCCGCTCTGTGGAGAAAGTGTCTTCATGTCAACAGTTCATTCCAAATCATGGCCTGTTGTGAAAACATTAACACGGGGGCGCCTGGGTGGCGCAGTCGGTTAAGCATCCGACTTCAGCCAGGTCACGATCTCGCGGTCCGTGAGTTCGAGCCCCGCGTCAGGCTCTGGGCTGATGGCTCGGAGCCTGGAGCCTGTTTCCGATTCTGTGTCTCCCTCTCTCTCTGCCCCTTCCCCGTTCATGCTCTGTCTCTCTCTGTCCCAAAAATAAATAAACGTTGGGAAAAAAAAAATTTTTTTTTAAAATAAAGGCTCCATTATAAAAAAAAAAAAAAGAAAACATTAACACGTATTTATTTTTGAGAGACAGAGCATGAATAGGGGAGGGGCAGAGAGAGAGAGGGAGACACAGAATCCGAAGCAGGCTCCAGGCTCTGAGCCGTCAGCGCAGATCCTGACCCAGGGCTTGAACTCACAAACTGCAAGATCATGACCTGAGCCAAAGTCGGACACTTAACCAACTGAGCCACCCAGGCTCCCCACGGCCGTCTTATCTTAAAAGGACTTTGACCTGAGGGTAAAGAACACCCATGAAAGTCAGATCTTGGTTACCAAGCAGAATCTACCAAAGTCTGCCGTCAGCCAGCTCGCCCCTCACTGCCGACCAGAATGAAAGGAAGAGGCATCACCTCGCTTTTAAACAGTGATGGCTGTGGCTGTGAGATGGGGCGGTAGCAGGCTCCACACACGGAGAGGCTTTTTGTGAGCAAGAACTCTTAAAAGTCCGGGGAGTTGGAGCTCTCTCAGAAAGAAGAAAGCGTCTTGTAGGTGCTGTGCATTCTTTCATTCAAAGGACGCCAATGAGTTATTCTCCCCGTTTTCAGGTGAAAAAAAAGCAAAGCTCATGAAGATTTAGTAGTCTGCCCCCAGGTCGTGCGACTGATGTGCTATAGAACTAGGATTTGAACCCAAAATCCATCTACTGCTTTTTTTTACTAAGTGGCTCATGTAACTAGGAAAGTCACAGGGTGAGTTCAGGTATGGTTGGTTCCAGGATGTCAAACAGTATCCTCTGGACCCTAGCTGGCTTGCCTGATTCTCCCCTCCCTTACTCTGAGCAGACTTCCATTCGGCCTTTCTGCAAATGGGGCCACTTAGGTCAGATAGCCCTGCAGCTGGGAGGTGGGCTCAGTCCCAGAGCTTGGGACAGACCTTAAAAGTGGAGAAAGGATGAGTCCTCAAGAAGGAAATGCACACGCCCACTCAGACTTCGGGTGTGTTACCCCTGACAGTCTCCTGCTCACAACTGCACCTGCAGGAAAGACAAGCCATCTTTATTGGTCTTTATTCTGGCACTCAGTGCTTGGCCTGGGGGTGACCGTAAGGAGGGCCTTAGTGAGCCTCCATGTTCTTAACTGTTCACATAAAAGGAGTTGTGTCAGAAGAGTATGATTTTTTCATTGAAGCTCTGGAAACTTCACTGGTCTTTTAGAATCATTCTTCTAAAATTTCTGTTTTCTTTGTACAATTAGGTGTATCTGATTTTAAGTAGTAAAGAGCAGATTTCTCTAGCTGTTGTCGAGGTGGAAAAAAATCCACTGTGATCTTCGTGCCCATGAATTTTGTAACTATAGATTGCCTGCACAAACACTAGTAACTATATATCAGTTTCTTCATTCTGTGATGGGATAATGGGATAAGTTGGTCTGAAACCTGGTTGGTTTAAATGCTAAAAAGGAGTATTGGGGAGTATATTTCACTTAAAGAGAACTGTTTTTCAGAAAAATGTAGAGTTTTCTTAGCTCGTAGAAAATAAAAAATGTTTATATGTTGCTTTGCTCTACTTTAGGACTGTACGGAAAGAATATATCACTGCAAAGTATGTAGATCATAGGTTTTCAAGGAAGGCCTGTTCGTCTTCATCAGCTAAACTGAATGAATTGCTCGAGGCCATCAAATCTCGGGATTTACTTGCACTAATTCAAGTCTATGCAGAGGGAGTAGAGCTAATGGAACCACTGCTGGAACACGGACAGGTAAGGCTCCACTAAAATCGTAAGATGAAAGGGAAGGTAGAAAATGACTTTAAAAGCTAACTCCTGGGGCGCCTGGGTGGCGCAGTCGGTTAAGCGTCCGACTTTAGCCAGGTCACGATCTCGCGGTCCGGGAGTTCGAGCCCCGCGTCAGGCTCTGGGCTGATGGCTCAGAGCCTGGAGCTTGTTTCCGATTCTGTGTCTCCCTCTCTCTCTGCCCCTCCCCCGTTCATGCTCTGTCTCTCTCTGTCCCCAAAATAAATAAACGTTGAAAAAAAAAAATTTTTAAAAGCTAACTCCTTTTATTAGAACCCTGCAGAGTGAGATTCTGATACATCGAGTGACCATGTCTAAGTCAGGACAATTTGAGAGTGGAAGGGCGCTATTAATAATTACTTCAGGGTGACTGATGTGAACAAAGCTGCTGTAGGCAAAGTAGGACATGCGATCACCTTACTTATGCTCATCGTGTCCTTTTCAGGAGCTTGGGGAGACAGCCCTACATCTTGCAGTCCGAACTGCAGACCAGACCTCTCTCCATTTGGTTGACTTCCTTGTGCAAAACTGGTATGCTTTTTGTTTTCTCTGAATATGCCTTATCGTTCACACCAACCAGTCTTCTCAGTGGCCCAGATCAGATATGGACAAGCATTCAGTAAAGGCTTTACAGGCCATGAGGTCTCTGTCGCAGCTATTCAACTCTACCTAGTGTGAGAACAGTCATAGAGTATATGTAAATGAGTGAGCATGGCCATGTCCCAATAAAGCTTTATCTATAAAAACAAATGGAGGGCCAGATATGGCCAACAGTAGGCTATAGTTTGCCAATCCTCAGCCTAGAAAGATGTAAAATCCTGTCTCTGTCCAAAACCTGCTGCATTAGGAAAGGTTGAAAGAGGGAAGACTTAACAACACAGGTCAACAGGATCTGTGAGTTTTCGTTGTTCATAAGTTCATTAAAAAACTACAGTGTGGGGGGCACCTGTTTGGCTGAATTGGTTAAGTGTCCAACTCTTCATCTCAGCTCAGGTCATGATCTCACTGTTCATGGGACCAAGCCCCATGTTGGGCCCTGCGTTGACAGCACGGGGCCTGCTTAGAATTCTCTCTCTACTTCTGCCCTTCTTCCATTCATTCGCGCGCGCTCTCTCTCTCTCTCTCAATAAATAAACATTTTTTAAAAAGTGCTACAGGGGCGCCTGGGTGGCTCAGTCAGTTGAGCATCCAACTTCAGCTCAGGTTATGATCTCACAGTTCGTGGGTTTGAGCCCCATGTTGAGCTCTGTGCAGACAGCTTGCTCAGAGCCCGGAGCCTGCTTTGGATTCTGTGTCTCCTTCTCTCTCTGCCCCTCCCCAACTCACGCACCGTCTCACTCTGTCTCTCAAAAATAAATAAATGTAAAAAAAAAAAAATTTTTTTTTTTAAATGCTACCACGTGTGTATCTGACTCAATAGCTAATTCACATTTGGGACATGCTCATGGGAGTGTAATATTGAACACAGGCAGTTTGGACTTGCTGTATTCTTTAGTGGGTGGTTCTGTAAGCCACGGGATACAAGGAGGAACTGAGTTCGTCCAGAGGCGAGTGGTCAAAATAGCGAGGGGATTTGAACTCACATATGAAGAATGGTGCCTGGACACGAGCCCCGTTGTGTATGTAAATGCCCACACCTCTTCCTCAAATGTAGGATGGTGTAGTCTTTTAAGAGCCTTGGCTCTGGGACAGACGGCCTTTTTTCAGATCCCTGCTTGTCACCCCTGTGCCTCGACAGTCTTGAGAGCAAGCTCTTCATCCTGTCTGTGCCCCAGCGTTTTCATCTGTGAAACCACGGTGGTGATGGCCTGCCCCGCTGGGTGGTGGTGGAGAGTTAGTGAAGGAAGGTGCGGAAAAGCTGGGAGGCAGCACCTGTCCCACAGGAGGCACTGAAGACACGCTGGCTGTTCCTGTCATGTGGCTTAGACATGTGGGCGTGATGGTAGCGACATCGTGGTGTTTCCTGGGCTTACGAGTAGGTCTCCAACTTGACTCGGCTGTTAGCACCGAGAGAAGTGGTTAATCTGTGGCTTCAAATGCTATTATTTATGTCGCATTTAAATTATATTTGAAATTAGACTCTTTCCCGATAATACTTCATTTTTCAGTGGGAACCTGGATAAGCAGACAGCCCTGGGCAACACGGCTCTACACTACTGCAGTATGTATGGTAAACCCGAGTGTTTGAAGCTTCTTCTGAGGAGCAAGCCCACCGTGAGTGTCGGTAAGAGTGTGACCAAGCATCTCCGTAACCAGTCCCAGCGTCCGGCCAGCTAAACCGAGACTCGCGTGTTACCTTGTAATTTGATTATTGTCCGTGGCCTCTTCAAGATACACCTTAGGTAATTATGCACGTGCCTTTGCCCCCCGTTTCAGTGAACCAGGCTGGAGAGACTGCCCTGGACATAGCAAAGAGGTTGAAAGCCACCCAGTGTGAAGATCTGGTAAGCCGAACGGAGCTGGGGGCGGGGGGCTGGGGGGGGGGGGGGGGGGGGGGCCCGGCGCGGGGGGGTGTGGCGTCCATCAGACAGCAGCCGCCTGGAAGTGTCATTCTCAGAGCCTGGGGACGAAATAGATCGTCTTTGTGAACATTGGCTGAAGACATTCAGATGAGCACTATGGCTACATTTGAAAAAGTGGTCAAATGATAAATTTGTCACCCCCATCTGTCTTTTCAGTGCAGTTAGGGACACAGGAGCTAAAAGGCATTTGAGAGGTATTGTTACCAGACAGGCTTATGGCTTGAGGTCCCGCTTTTTATATGCCAGACCGCTAGGTGTTGTCCGCAGCTCAGTAGTAAAGAATTCCTCAGCAGCCAAAGAATTCCAAAAATTGGGCAAGTAAAGTTCAGCGTATAATGGTTTTCAAAAGGTGAAATGCATGGCTTGCCCCACCGGCCCCACCCTCTCTGATCCCGGTGGTTTTTGCTCCTCCCCCTGGGCCTTAACGTAGGGTGATTCTCTCGCCCACGGGGAAGGACGACACGGGAAGGGTAAGTTCCATCCCCGTGCTTTCTGCCAAGTGTGGACTCCAGGCCAGTCGCTCTGTGTTTGTATTCTCGTGAGAAACCTTGGAGAAGGCTATAGCTCTCCCTGCCCCCATTTTACGGATAAGAAAAGTGGGCCACGATTGAACCAGGATGTCTGACATGAAAGGCCTGCCTCACACTTCACTAACTCTGATGTTGCCTTCCAGCCAGGAATTTGCACTCGTGAGGCTCATTATAATATTTGAGAAAGCTTTTAATTTCAGAGAGAAGTTCCGTTATCAAAATAAGAAAGGCTCTGCCTATAATCCTTGGCAACTCCTCTTAGGCCGTCCCGCAGTAGCCCGGCCTGTAAAGTCAGAGTTTTGCCCCTTTAAGCAGCGACTGGTGATTAATTTGAAGACAGGAATAAGGTGGGATTTGCTCCGTGGTCACGTCACAACGGGATGTTTAACCTTTACGTTCCCGTGGTTACACCTGCTGTTACTTTCAGCTGTCCCAGGCTAAATCTGGGAAGTTCAACCCACACGTCCACGTGGAATATGAGTGGAACCTGCGTCAGGAGGAGATGGATGAGAGTGACGACGACCTGGATGACAAAGTGAGTGCCAACAGTGCCACCCGGATCCCTGCTGCCGCTCCCAGGTTTTCTGCACCACACGGGCGAGACCCCTTCCCGAGACTGTCTGGTCTTGTGACCTGAGGCCAGCGTCTTGGCTTACTCTCCGATCCTCGCTGGGTGCCACAACTGTGTCAGTCAGGACTCCTCAAAAACCAGGCCCAGTAGGATGTGGTTGAAGGGAGAGGGAGAGAGAATGGAATTTATTTTTAGGAATTGACTCACATGATTGTGGGAGCCGGCTAGTTCACAATGTACAGGGCAGGCGGGCAGGCCGGAGATCCCAGCAGGATTCGATGGTGTGGTCTTAAGTGCAGACGTCCCCATCTCTTCCCAAAAGCCCTTCAACTTACTGGATGAGGCCCACCACATTATGGAGGGTAGTCCCTTTTACTCAAACTGTAATTCAAATGTTAATCTCATCTAAAGAAAATCCCTTCGCTGCAGCATCTAGACTGGTGTTCAACCAGACACCTGGGTACCATAGCCCAGCCGAGTGGACACATAAAATTAGCCATCAAAACAGCTAATTAGTACATAAAAAGGTGTTACGTATTGAGGACTTAAGTATGAACTAAGCCGTGGGACCACGTTGCCTGTGCTACTTCACGTCGTTGTTAGCAAAAGCCCACTACAGCATTGTTATGGCCCCCATTCTACAGAAGGGAGAACTGACCCGGAGATTTTGCCGCCTAAGGTCTCAAAGCTTGTACATACCATCTCGGGACTACACCCGGTTCTGACTCTCAGAGATCCTAGCTGCCTCTGAAGGTTCGTTCATGCAGTTTTCATCAGCTCTGCATTGAGCGTTTCCTCTTTCCTGGGCAGCATTTAAGGAGTGGTCACACAAAGATGTCCTAAAGACATTCTTCACTTTGAGGAGAGATAAATTGTAACGGATGACCGTTACAATGAGAGCTTGGGGAAAATCCCTGAGATGTGTTCAGAGGACGTAGCAACCGCCTCAGCTTGGCAAGCGGTGAAGACCCTACCAAGGAAGAAGCACTGGAGACGGGTTTCTGAGAGTAGGGAGGAGCTTGCCAAGCAAAGAAGTGGGGAGGAACACATCTTTCCAGGGAGGGAGAGCAGCACGTGCAAAGGCCAAGGGGTCCTGGTAGAGCTGGAAGTCTGGGGAAGGGTCGGAAGCCCAGTGTGTAAGGCGCCTTGGAGTAGGTTTGGGGGGAGAGGGGTCTGGTGGCCCAGGTCAGGAAGCACATTACGGGCCACATTTGGCCTTTGGGCCTTATCCACAGAGATTACCTGTCAGAGGAGCCAGCTTCCCCACCGGCCCTGGCTGCCGTGCGGGAAACAGGCTGGAGCTGAGAGCAGCTGCAACACGGACCTGAGGGCTCTTCAGGAGGCCTGTGTCCTTGGGGGCTGGTGGGCGCCTGCACCTGGCGTAGGGCACTTCTGAGCTCTCCACACGGGTCCTGGTGGCTCTGGGTAACCTTGAGGCTTCTGCCTTGGGAAGTTACATGGATGCCACTGCTGTCACCAGGAGTGCAAACACAGGGGACACCCTTATAGGCAACTGAAGACAGTTTTGAATTGGAGAGGCCGGGCTTGGACCCACAGGTGTGAATCGTCAGTATCAGGCGTCACTCCGGGCCACGGCGTGGAGGCTGCTTTCTAAGGGGACGTAAAATGAACAGGGAGGCAAGCACGGAGGACTTCGACTTGAGAGGGTTGGCGGGGAAGGAACACGGTGTAGAGACAACACTCAGGTGGGAAGCAGTGCCGTGCTGGCAAAAGTAACCTGCACAGGCAGGCATCTGGTCATTAAAGGTTGCGTCCGACTGTGACCTTAGGCTTCTGAACGCTTGCGGTCGCTAACCAGTGCCTCCCTGATGTGACCCTGCTGATGGTGAGCAGGGAATCAGGGGTGCGAGGTCTGCATCCTTCTGTTGTTGCTGGGTGGCGGCTGACCTCGGAGCACACAGAGAGGCACAGGAACCTGTGCACCTGTGCACCAGGCACAGCGGAGCCTGGAGTGTCGTGCTCGGTGAGTCCTTGCCCACTGCGCTGTTCTGTCCTCCGCAGCCGAGCCCCATCAAGAAAGAGCGCTCGCCAAGGCCTCAGAGCTTCTGCCACTCCTCCAGCATCTCCCCCCAGGACAAGCTGTCACTGCCAGGGTTCAGCACCCCAAGGGACAAGCAGCGGCTGTCCTACAGCGCCTTCACCAACCAGATCTTCACCTCCGCAAGCACAGACTCGCCCACGTCACCAACCACAGAGGCACCCCCGCTGCCTCCGCGAAACGCCGGGAAAGGTACGGACTTTGAGAAGGGCTTTGTGACTCCATCCTCAAAGCTAGTGCAGCCTCGAGGTAAAAATCGCAGGGTGCATCTGTGTGGCAGAGTATGGAACGTGACGTCAAGGACAGCTCGAAATAGGGACCTTGCCATTTGCTACAAGCACCAACAGTAAAATAGTGTTGTGGGCATGCCTCATGTGTTGTGCTGTACTCGTCTCACAACAGTCCTGTGGGGTATGTGCTCTTGTGCCCGTTTTATAGATGAGGAAACTGAGGCTTGCAGAGGGAGAGTGGCTTGCCCAAGGTCACACAGCCGGTAAGTAGTAGAGTGGGGATTCAGTCCAAGGCCCACCTGGCACCAAAACCTGGGCCCTTTCCTGTCTGCTGTGGGGTGGGATTGCAGTTCTTCTCTGAACAGTTACTTTTCTCCGCACTAAGATGTCTCTCTTCTGAAGATGTTGGTAGTTACGAAGCCCATCTCGTTCTGTGCTCACAAAAATGAGGTGGGTGCTACGGTTGCTGGCATCCGGCAGACAAGGGGACTGTGGTGCAGAGATGTGGGGTAATGGGCCTCCCGTTCTCAGATATCTGTGATTCTTGCCCGGGTCGTATATGACCTGAGCCCACACTCCTATGATTTCTGATGAGGATTGTTTTTCCACGAGACCCTACCTGGGACGAATCTTACCCAGAAGAGGGTTGCTGCGTAGAGAGCGTTGTCAGATGTCTCCACCAGGCTATCACCGAGGGCTAAGGGTCCACTGCCCTGTTCCGTAGCAACAAAGCACATGTCCTGTATGTTGAATCCACAGAGAGTGCTCTGCTCTGAATGTCCGTGCGTTCCCACCTGTGCGAGGACACACTGAGACACAGAAATGGCAACATTAAAGGGTCACCCCAGCCGGGGACAAATTGAGCGCTATAGTATAGCTTTGGGTTTGGTCTCAGCCAGTAAATCCAAGTGCACGATTCTCCCTGTGTGCTCAGCTCATGCTAACACAGGTTCCAAAGGGCCTCTCCGTACACAATGCCATGCCTCTTTGAATCACACTGGGGCTATTTTCTGAGAAATGTGAGCTTTATTCAGAACAGCATTTTTTCAGAGCTCATTCTCCATTGAAATAGTGTTATAAATGGGAGCTGTGTTCTTAGACCCCAAATGGCCTCATAGATCATAAAGTAATGGAGAAAAGTTAAAATAAGGTTTTGGCATGAACAGGACCCATCAAAGATAACTAGTGATCATAACGTAAGAGTAACAGCATGCATGAGCCAGTGGTTTAACCCGCCAGTGTTTCTTTTACCATTCCATACGTTGTACTAGAAGGTATATAAATAAGGCATCGGAATCCATATTGAAACACTGACATCTCAAGTTGCAGATCTGTTCTGCACTGTGAGAGTACTATGTTGCTGCCCACCTCTGGGTAATGAGATTTCCCCATCAGAGTAGCAATCTCCTAAGATTTCTGTACCCAAAGAAGACCACGAAAAACCTCCAGACCATTCTAAAATAATCAAAGAAATTACTCTGAACGTGTTCATATCCCTGATTGTGGTTACCCATGTGGTAGTGTTGACCTATCTAGATAGATAGGACGGGCCCGCACCTGTCAAGGGAACCTCCAAGTAATGGAGAATCTTGAAAAAAGTCTAAAGGAGAGGACACCAGAGTCCTGGGGGCCAAGAGACCACCTCACCTCCCATCACCCCTTCCTGTGATCTCATCTCAAGGGGACACAGAAACCCACAAAATAACACTATCTGACTTGACGCCAAGCATCTGTCTCCTGCCTGGAATAAATTCTATCTAGCTCTTTACCAAAGGCCCGGAAGACAAAGACCAAATGTGTTAAGTGATCCAGCTGGTAAAACAAGGGCTCGGAGACTTGGCCGTAGCCACCATGGTCAGCTCCGGACCGGCTACACTTCCCTCACGGCCCCGCCCCAGAACTCCCAACACTGAGAGCAGAAATCCCTCTCTGCTGGAACCTGAGTGTTCCTCCAGGCTGCTCATTGTGGGACGTTGGATGCAGAGAGAGCCAGGCAGCAGGGGCTCCCCTGGACTTTACGCAGGGGAGCTGTGCCCCGCAGCCAGCCTGGCTCATGGGCCCCCACATTTGGAAAAGTGACCATGTTTAGAATGGAGATCTTAGAAGACATTGTTGAAGGTCAGCTGACGCTCTGTGCAGAGAGAATTCTCCTCTGTTTTATGGCCCTTACAATTTTTTTTTTTTTTTCAGTTCATTCTGTTGAACTGGTAGAACCATTTGCATGAAAACAAGGATGTCTTGAATCTGTCGTTTGGTTGCTCATTTTCCACGGAAGTGATGTCGATGTCTCTGCTTGTGGCAGCGGCCATTTCCACACCGTGAATTTAGGGCTCTGGTGGATGGAGGCTTCCGGTGAGGCCTAGTGGACACTCATGATCCTGTCCCCGCTAATAAGAGGAGTACAGAGGGGAAGAGGAGAGAGAGTTATTCTGAGTCCGCGCAGGAATATTTTCCAGAATCTGCAGCTGCCTCATCAGAACGCGAGGCAGTGTGACCTCAGTTGCCGTCCAGCAAAGTCTCCTTGTGCTCGAGCAGGGCTGCAGTTGGAGTGGGAAGGCTCAGCAGTTCAGAACCCCAAAGTCGCCACTCTTAAGCCTTAGACAGACACATTTTGCTGCCTAACCTCTTCAGACCTGTGAAGCCCAGCAAGTTTAAGTCAAAGCTGCAAAAATTGAGTTATGCAGAAGGCACTCCCTCGTGATCCACACCTGCCCCCCACTTTACGGTTAGGTCTATTAAGACTGGAAATTCTTCCAGCTTGCCAAAGTTAGGTCTTTCATCTTTCAGCTGAAATTAATGTCCTAGAACCTGGATTTCTGAGAGCCAGAGGGAGCTGAAAGGTGATCGCAGTCCTCAGCCCATCGTACGGCTGAGTAAACTGAGCCCTGGGAAGGGTGAGGAGCTGATCTGAGATCCACACAGTGGCTGTTAGAGGATAGAAAGTAAAAAATGGGCCTTAAGCCTCATCAAACCAGACCTTCTAGTGTCTTCTTTTCCACACTGAGGCAGGCCGCCAGTCACTGCCTTGCGTTTCTCGCGGACTTGCCCTGAGAGTCCAGTGAGACAGTGTGTAGGGAAAGCATTTGGCAAAAGGCAAAGCTGTGAAGTCCCATGAGAGGCGCCCCTGGGACTGTCCGGCCGTGACCACAGACCTCTCTCGGGCACAGAGGACGTGGTGAGCAGCATGGTGCCGTGCTTGTGCTTGCTTGCTTGGTTGGTTGGTTGGTTGGTTGGTTGGTTGGTTGGTTGGATTTAACTCTGTTTCCAAGTGGTTTTAAGCTGTAGAACCGTGGTTTTCTTGCATCGTACAGTTCCACATCTTTTACGTAACAGGGACACAAACTGGAGCTGACGGGAGGCGTTATGCAGGCTAATGAGAGGTATGGGAAGCATCTAGCCAAGCGCCTGGCACAGAGTGAGTGCCCTGCGAGGACACTGCTGCTCACACCACAGCCACCCCAGCTCCTCGGCTCTAAAAAGACTCCTCTGGGGAGAAGGAAGCCAGGGTGACGTCACCCAAGTCCCATAAGTGAGCAGGTGTTCTGACACGAACCTGGTACAGTGCAGGTGCCTTGTGCTCAAGGAGAGGCTTTGTCAAGTAAATGATCAGTGAATGCTAAATCTGACCTCAGGAAGCTTGTTTGAATTACTTAAAAGAACTAACTTTCCAAAGTTTGAGAAACACGTACCGCTGATGTTAATCACGGCTCTCTCCAGTCTGCTCGCGGATTCGGGACCCTAGAACCCAGCATTCCGTAGCCCCTGTGAATGTCGGGTGAACACCTGTACGACTTCGTGCCATTGCACTGACGCAAGGACCCAGCAGGCAGCCAGCACAACACGGAGCATGGGGCTGGCAGGCCGAGGGTCCCAGTGGGCACTCGCTCCTGGGTGCTCACGTCAGAGTGGCGGGCCAGGTGCCCCCTCTGCTGTCAGCTCAGGTGAGGACAGTCAGCACCCTCGCGAATCCCAGAGCAGAGCTCGAGAGTCACGCACTGTCTAAGGCACATCAGCCTGTAGAGCCGCACTGCGGGGTCCTGAGCAGCCGTGAGCCCCTGGGGGGCAAACCTCACTTCCTCCTCCTCCAAGAAGCCTCTTTCCCTTGGCCCACCCAAGAGACGGGGCCCCTTCTCCGAACGTGTAATCCGCTCCCAGCCCTGGGCTCTTTTTAATATTTAGCTGATCTTGCTGGGCTCCAGATTCTTCACGTGAGAAACAGGATTGGGTGCCTGCCTTGTTGGCTCACTGCTTGGAGACATGAAATAACGTTCATAATGACGAGCGCATAGCAGGTGCCCGTCGGACCGGGATGCTTTTGATCGTCCTACATGCGTTCGGTTCAACACATGTTCTGGGCCCTGGGAATTCAGCAAAGAAGGGAGAGAAGGCCGCGAGATGTGGCCTGTGCCACGTTGGAGGAGGAGGGCCAGGGAAGTCTTCGGTCGCTGTGCTGCAACACAGGGGCTGCGAGTGAGCTGTCCTTGCCCCTGGCACAGAGCAGGTGTGCTGAGTCAGTACTTTTGAGCGAATAAACAGCAGGATCAGCGAAAAGCTGTCCCAGAAATGGGTGGCCAGAGTCAGGAGGGGACAGGCCACTAACATGACACCAGATATCTTGGGTGTGTGTGGTTGACTTGCTGAAAGTCTACAGAACGCATGTGGCATTAGGCCCCAACATGGTGTGTGAGCGTCTTAGACCACATTCCTGCGACTTTTCATTTGAGGTCTGGAGCAATAATCACGGCAGAGAGGAGGCGTCCTCAGGACGTGAAGGTGGCCTGTTGTCAGCAAAGTGCATTGCAGGGTGACTCCAGCTTGCCTAGGAATTATTTTCCTAGTAGCAGCATTATTCATATATTGATGACTTTACAGTTTCCTCAGTGTGTGTGTGTTTTTTTTTTAATCTAATGGGAAGATAACCATTTGAGTGGCTCCATATTGAACCTTTCCACGGGCTGTCATCCTTCATCCATGTTGGATTTTTTTAATTTTTTGACCTGTTTTATCAGTCTCCCCTGATCCTTTTGAAAGCGTGGCACATCTATCTGTCCCCTGCCACTGGCCACGTTGCAGGCCACGAGCGTGTCCGGGATTTTTTGCCCTCAGCAGTGGCCACTGGCACAGGCTCACTGACTAAAGTCACCTGACCGCCAGGTGTGGAAAGGGAAGCAGAGGGAATCTTTGTTGTGCTTCTTACGTAAGGAGATGTATGAGTAATTGTTAAAGAACCACCCTCAGGCCCTTGAATCCAGGTACTATCCTGTTTTTATTGGTGTTCTGGAAGGAGATTGAAGGATGGAGAATAGCTAATGCCGTGTTGTATGTAGCGCAGTATCATGGCTGACTTGTACTGCTGTGCCGGGGTCCCGCCCAGCCCTGTCGCTGACTGCGCGGCCTCCCCGCATACTCCCCTGCACCTTGCCGTGCCTCTGTTTCCCCATTTGAGTGTGAGGATAATAGTGCCCTCCTTATGCACACAGGGTCCTTCTTGATATAAATACATGTGTCTCCATCTTTTTTTTTTTTTTAAGATTTTATTCATTTTTAAGTAGTGATACCCAACGTGGAACTCGAACTCACAGCCCCAAGATTAAGAGTCACATGCTCCGCCAACTGAGCCAGCCAGGCACCCCTGTCTACTTTTGAAAGTAGCAACTGTTAACTTTTCAGCTCTATACCGTGAAAAGCATTTGTCTTGTCCAGAGTTGTGTAGATAGAATTTCTGCTGTTAGCACTTACTGTGTCTGGCATGGCATGTTTAGAATATGTACCTTATACTTCTGTAGACAGTGTTCTCAGAAGTTGTCAAGACAATTTTTAAAGCTGTCTTCTGGGTCTTGTTTTCTTACTTGAAATTTCAAGGCTGTGCTTGCATTTGGCCTTCCAGCATGGCAGACCTCTATATGTCTTGTTTTACTAAAAACCAAATGTCTATGTAGGACAATGAAAAAGCATCCTCCTAATTTGTGCCATGAATTATTTTCATACAGTTGTATTGACTGTTCAGAATGGGCCAGGCACTGAGAGACATGAAGACAGCATGAATCTTGCCCTGAGGGACCTTCCAGCCTGAGAAAGAAGAGAAAATCGAGCTGTAATGAAGCGTAGATATTAAGTGCCATTTAGCTTTGTGGAAGGTCACAGGTAGAAGCAGTTGCCCCAGGGCAAAGGGGAGGGGTTAGAGAAGGCTCTGGATGAGGTTCCATTTGAGCAGACCCTTCACAGATGGGATGCAGAGGTGAGGAGGGAACACAGTCAGCCCAAGGTTCTGGCCAGGGAAGACATGGGGTCGTTCACAGGAGGAGAGCAGGGTACCATCAAGGATGAGCGCCCGGCCTCCAATCACATACAGCCAGATTCGTGTGCTGTGCCTGGCCAGTTTCCTAACTCTCTGAGCCTTGGGTCTCTGCCACTTTTTTTTTTTAATGTTTATTTTTGAGAGAGAGCAGAGGAGGGGCAGAGAGTAGGAGACCCAAGCCAAAGCAGACTCCAGGCTCCATGCTGACAGCAGAGAGCCTGAACCGTGAGATCATGACCTGAGCCGAAGTCAGGCGCTTAACCGACTGAGCGACCCAGGTGCCCCTGGTCTCTGCCACTTTATAAGGCGAGTTCTAGATAATGTGTATAAATCTCTCCTGAGTGTTAGGTCAGACACACAACACTCAGGAAATGGTAGCTCTAGACAATTTAGGAAATGTAGAAGGAGGTTTGAAAAGCATGCCAACGGTGAATTTAGGAATGGGTTTTTTTTTTAAGAAACACATTTTTTTTATTTATTTATTTTTAAAAAAAATTTTTTTTTCAACGTTTATTTATTTTTGGGACAGAGAGAGACAGAGCATGAACGGGGGAGGGGCAGAGAGAGAGGGAGACACAGAATCGGAAACAGGCTCCAGGCTCTGAGCCATCAGCCCAGAGCCTGACGCGGGGCTCGAACTCACGGACCGCGAGATCGTGACCTGGCTGAAGTCGGACGCTTAACCGACTGCGCCACCCAGGCGCCCCTAAGAAACACATTTTAAGTGTACATGAATGGCTTTTCAGAGGCTAAGTGGATTCATTTCCTTGTTGTTGAAGATAAGAGTCCTGTCTGGTGAGGTTTCATTTAAACCGTCTCTGTAGTCCGTGGATGTACTATTTTCCCGTTAGAGGGCTTTGGCGAACAGAGGAAATACCAGTTCGTGGGCAGGTCTCAGGAAATAGCTGCAGGCTTTTGGGAGTGTGAGTGGTTGGACTCTCGACCTAGAACAAGGGCTTTGCAAACTGCCCAGAGTGAGCATAGCGGCTTCGAGATGGATAGGGACCTCACGTGCGAGCTTCCTGAGCTCTGGCCGTGTGCCGGCCACACGTCCGAGGTACAGACCCCATTTAGTGCCTCCCCGAACTGATGACATTGAGGTACTCATGACAGCGCAGCCCCCAGGAGTCCAGCAGGCGCCACTGGAGCTGAAGGCACAGCACAGCGTCCGAGCAGAGAGGCCCAGAGGGCTCGTGGCTTGTGGAGCAGGGCCCCCGCCGTGCAAACTCTCAGAAAGAGCTGAGTGAGTTGTCTCCTCTGAGAAAGACCTTCCAATAACTTCACTAACCTCACAGTTATTTACAGCAGTTTTGGAAGCTTTTTAGAGCCGTATTTTGAAGAAAAAAGAAACGATAATTTGACATGATAGCCGAGACTAGTGGCAAATGACGACTGGGGTGTTTTCTCCTTCCTTCCCCAGGCCCTGACAAGCTGTCCATGTCACCTCCAAGCGTCCCCCACACCTGTTAATCTTGCCTCTCAGCCTTTTTTGTGTTTGTTCGATGCTGTGTTTATTCTTTCTATTTTGTTTTCTTTTAGCTCTCTTTATCCTGCCAGAATTGCTTCCTTCCTAAACCAGGACTCAGATTATTTTGCATAAAACATCCCCTTTAGCATTTAGAGACTAGTTGCTAATTTTAAAAGTCTTCTGAGCTTTTTAAATCTTAAAAGGATGAAAAAAAAAGTTTAAGTCTGTTTTTCTGGGGCCTCTGTTCTGTCAGCGCAGAGCCTGACACGGGGCTCAAACCCAAGAACTGTGAGATCATGACCTGAGCCGAAATCAAGTGTCGGATGCTCAACCAACTGAGCCACCCAGGTGCCCCTTCAGCCTTTTTTGAACCCGTGCCCTACCAGCCAAGCAGATTTTATGACACCTCCCCCCTTTTCTGTAGCTTCTATTACAAAACAACAGGTGTATCTGCGTGTGTGTTTTCTGGCCATGAAATTAGATTACTGTATTGAATATTTCTTTTCAAACTTAACATGTCCCTGCTGTTTCCCCCTATTTCTAGTGTTTGGTTGGTCACTCCAAGTGAAACCCTTCTGTCTTTCTTAAGAATCACCAGCCTCGGGGCGCCTGAGTGGCTCAGTCAGTTTAGCGGCCGACTTCGGCTCAGGCCATGATCTCATGGTTCATGAGTTTGGGCCACGCATCGGGCTCTGTGCTGACAGCTCGGAGCCTGCAGCCTGCTTTGGATTCTGTGTCTCCCTTCCTCTCTGCCCCTCCCCCGCTTACGCTCTGTCTCTCTTTCAAAAAAATAAACATTAAAAAAAATTTTTTTTTAAATCGCCAGCCTTAAAAAGATAGAAGTAGCAGTTCATTCGTCCATGTATCCAATACTATATTAACTAAATTCAGCTTACTGTACACCAGGCCAGAAAAAAAGCCTGGCCCGGATAGAATTACAGTCTGGTGGGGGAGACAGGCACTAGACAAATAAACAAAAGATAAGTGATTACAGTTGAAAGAAAGTAAGACAGAAGTATGTAATCCTGTGTGGAACACTAATCCCTTCATCTCTGAAATGCTGGCTCAGGAGGCTGGATTTTGCTTGGTTTGTGGTTACAGGACGACTCTGTGGTCTGATGCCTCCTGAAATCAGGTACACCCACAACTTTGCGGAGACAGAGCCCCATTAGTGCCTTGTCTTTGGCAATTTTTGTTTCTCAGACAGGGTTTGGAGCTGATGGAATGACTTTTAGCTGCACTGCAGCAGAAAATCCCTAGGTGGCGATAAAGAGAAAAGTACTAGAGAGAATTTCCTCATTGTCTATTCTCTATTCTCCATTTATTTCCAAGAGGAAAGTTCACTTCCTAATACGGAGCCCTTGCTGTTGTTACCAGTGTTGTTTTCCTCCCGTGAGCAGCGCACGAAGCGCAGTCCTGGCTTTCGGGAACAGCGGCGTGAGGCGGGCGAGCACTGCACCAGGCCCAGAGACCTGCACTCCACAGCCTCACACCTCATGGTGCTAGAACCTTCCACACGCCACACTCCTGCTTTCCTGACTGCGGAGTGGGGGCAACAATGAAAAATCAACGGCAAGAGCAAATACGAACACATTTTGAGAAGTTACAAATCTTTACACAAATGGAAGGCTGTAGTAACAGTCACTTTTTGCTGACAAAATAGTTCCCACAACTCCAGTGACCAGTGCCATACTCGGGTGCTAATTTGGAGGAACAGCAGGGCTTCTGTCACATATCACATCAGCAGGACAGAGAGGCTAAATTGTATAGCGTGGGCCATTTTATCCTAAAGCAGATTTTTTAAAAAAATTTTTTTAAAGTTTATTTTTGATAGAGCGAGAGAGAGAGAGAGAGAGAACGAGCAGGGAAGGGGCAGAGAGAGAGGGAGACACAGAATCCCAAGCAGGCTCCACGCTGTCAGCATGGAGCCCGATGCAGGGCTCAAACTCCCGAACCTCGAGATCCTGACCTGAACCAAAACCAAGAGTTGGACGCTTAACCGACTGAGCCCCAAGCAGATGATCATTTTACTGGGATTGCCAGTACTGACTTCCAAGGCGAGACTGTCTTTGAGAGTCACTGGTGCAAGTCATTGCTGGTACTGACCAGGAATCGACATCGGGAACTAGCGAGGCTTATTTTACCAAAGAAGGAAGCCAGAAGTAGTTGAGCTTTTCTTTTCATACACAGAATGTAAAAAAAAAAAAAAAAAAAAAAAAAAAAATACACAGAATGTAAAAAGCTCTTTTGGAGCCTTTCTGGATCACCAGGTATCTACTGTCCTCGTTAAAAATTTGGTATGGCAGTCGTTCTTAGCTTTCTTTGATGTCTTTCCTTTGTTTTTTTTTTTTTTTGTTTTTGTTTTTAATGCTTGCAGAAATAGTTGTCCGTGAACACAGTTAAACCATAAACCTGGTAATTCTCCGTAAAGAGATGTTTGTCAGAGTGTGCAACACACAGTGCCTGGCATGCACCAGCCACTTCAGTGCGAAGAAACAAAAAATACCGTAATACTAATCCCATAACATCTCTCAAAAACAACTCCAGTTTCTCCTTGAAATGTTAGTCCATAAAGTCAAGTTTTACCGTAGTGGTTGTGTGTGTGTGTGTGTGTGTGTGTGTGTGTGTGTGTGTGTATGTAATATTAATATTTTTAGTGCCATCCTGTCTTCATCTCTGGAGAAAGTTGAGTCTTTTTTTTAAATCTATAGAAACCAGTGTCTAATTTATATAACTTTTTCAGGCTTTCAATATAGTACATGGTTTATGACTTCTAGAACAGTTCAGAATTGGAGGAAAAAAGAGTTTTTGGATTTCTCATTTTCCCAAGTAATTCTCTACATTAGATCCTTCCTTCTTGATAAAAGTCATTAAGAACTTTTTTTATGCCAAGTTTTCTGACTAAAAGAAAAAGTTGTAGAAAGAAAAATCCGATGCTGTGAATATTTTCATGTTTCGCCACGCGGCCCCCTGAAGGGTTAGCCTATCCTTTGTTCTTTCTCCGTTGATTCTGCTGGTGGTGCTTTGTTCCTTCTTCCTCAGATTTTATGATGGTCCCACTAAGTTGTCCATTGAAAAATGTATGTTTGATTTTTCCCACGGTACCTAAATGACCTAACCCCATTAGCAGTCCATGGGATTGGCGTTGCCTTAAAAGCACACGCTTCCCTTTCTTTTCTTGTGATTTTTTTTTTAACCAGCAATTTGGAAACCCCTGTTTGTGAGTGACTGAGCTGATGGGGTTGGCCGTACCCAGCTTTGAGCTTTGAGCACCATATGCCACATTTGGTGTCTGGAAGTGACTGCATACTGGCTGTTCTGTCTGTGAGCCTGGGATTAACCTTCCTGCCCCATTCGATTCCTTTCTAGGTCCAACTGGCCCTCCTTCAACACTCCCTCTAAGCACCCAGACCTCTAGTGGCAGCTCCACCCTGTCCAAGAAGAGGCCTCCTCCCCCACCACCCGGACACAAGAGAACCCTATCCGACCCTCCCAGCCCACTACCTCACGGGCCCCCAAACAAAGGCGCAGTTCCTTGGGGTAAGTCATCCTGAAGTCAGGGCCCGTGCTGCCCGGGCCAGGCAGTGCGTGGGGTGCAGTGGGCAGTGGACACTTAGCGCATCCAGCAAACGGACCAGACTGCACACAGGCCGGATGAGGGCTCGGATACACACGGGTGTGATTGCGTTTAAGGCCAAGAAACATCTGGGAAAACACTTAGGCTCATTTAAAAGCCAGAGCAATACGTGAAGTGCTGAGCATTTCCGGTGCACCTGTCACAGAATCTCTTGCAGTCACTGTAGCAACGCTGAGCAGCGGGTATTGCCAACCTCGTTTACGGATGAGGAAACAGAGGCCCAGGAAAGCCGCGTAATCCATTCTCACAGCAGCCAGAATATAAACCAGAAATTTTTCTCAAAATATAAACCAGACCTAGTCACTTCTCACCTTTAAAGCTTTCCTGCTGTGCTTCAGGGTGAATGCCAGCTCCTTGCCCCGGGACCTAGAGGGCTCACCTCTCAGCACCTCCCCTCTGCGCATGGCCCACCCTGCGTTTTCACAGCATGTCAGGCACGCCAGGCTCTCCCTCCCAAGGCCAGTCCGCTGCCTGCATCCGTGTCGTGTGCTTTGAGAGGCTGGCTCCCCTTTGTGCTTCTGGGCTTGAACGTTTCTGTTTCCAGCTCCCCTCTCTACAGGAGCTGCCTCCCACCCGTTTCCTTTAGAGCACCTGATCACCGTGGAGAAGTACTCTGCATTTGGCTCCTTGGTCTCTCTAGAATGTGAGCTCCATGAGAGCAGGGATTTTGTCTGTCTTCTCTTTAGCGTTTACGTGGCCTAGAATCTAGCCTGTGTACGGTAGGTCCTCGGTAATCACTTGAGAATAGATAAATGTTCACAGAGTCCGTTAGTGACGTTGACAGGGGACAACAAATTTACATCCACGAGGCACGTGATTTCCACCCCGCCTACCTTTTTAGTTCCCCAGAACTCTTCACTAGCCCACAGCATTTAAATCGGGAAGCAGGAGTCTCCCCAGTGCCCAGGGGGTCAGGCCCACGACAGGCATGCCAAGAAAGAGCAGCTGTACCGAAGGAGCACGCTCGTTTGCCTGGGTCACCTCCTTCTGCCATTGAGTTTCACTGTGGCTTCTCTTTCCTTCGGTTTGAGAGTGTAACTGATAGGTAATTCAGCTGAATGCATTATGAGGCCTCTTCAAAAGCCTGTACTAAGGTGTCATGAACCTGGGGAGCTTCTGGAAAAAGCCATACTTCCCCATTTGCAGGTTAGCACACGTCTGTCATCTGGCCACGGTGCCACAGTGTGTGTGTGAGTATGTCTGTGCCTTTGGCCATTCAGCTCGCATGTGTACGTGCCTGTCGTCGGGGCCTCTCAGCCCATCTGCCAAGGGAGCCCCTGGCCTCGTGAGGGAGACAGGCAGACAAATGAGTGAGTTCTCTGTACTCTTTAGGGCTCATGTGTCCACTGCATCCTGTGGACATGCTGAGAAATCGTGTCAAACTGCAGGGAAAGCTTTGTGGAGGACCCTGAAGAGTCGGTCCCCCGGTGAGACAGGCCAGGGAGGAGCAGTGGGGGATTCGCACAGCCACACACTGGTATATCGAGTGTGCCCTTGACCTGTCCATGGTCGCCTTCCAGGGCCTTCAGCCATCCCCAGATCTCACCCAAGAGGACTTTGCAGACCCAGATGACATGCCTTCGAAGGGCACATCCGTGCAGATGTTCAGACCACAGATCATAAACTTTGATCCTGTTGTTGAATCGGTTTTTATTTCTGTGTAAAGTTTATAGTGCCTTATTCACCTCATAGGCACAGTCGGCCTATAATTAATTGTATGAAATCTGTTTTTTGGCTTAGGAATGCTCACTTTCTTAGATAACTTTCACATCACTCAGCAGCAGGCTAGTAGCTGCTGGTCTTATGCATGTTTGTTCTTTGCTTTTGTGGACAAGGGGCACTTTTCTTTTAATTTTTTTTTTTCAACGTTTATTTATTTTTGGGACAGAGAGAGACAGAGCATGAACGGGGGAGGGGCAGAGAGAGAGGGAGACACAGAATCGGAAACAGGCTCCAGGCTCTGAGCCATCAGCCCAGAGCCTGACGCGGGGCTCGAACTCCCGGACCGCGAGATCGTGACCTGGCTGAAGTCGGATGCTTAACCGACCGCACCACCCAGGCGCCCCGGGACATTTTTCATTAAGAAGCAAAGTCACCACTTTAGGCGAGTTAGTGCCACCAAAAGGGAGCCTTTCGAAGATGGGCGCTGAGCGGTCTGCTGGCCGCTCTCGCCAGCTAGAGCCTCCCACCTACAGCCCGCCGTGAGGGGCAAACATCAGAACCTGTCTGTGGCATAGGGACAATTCTCCATGTCACAGGCCTTGGTCATCACTCGCAAACAACCCCAAATAGTAATTCTGGGACTCTCAGGGTCATTCTTTCTACATCGGTGTGTGTGCACATATGTGAGATCTACTTAAAGGCACCTACGAACACAGGTATGATAAGTGCTTGGTCCCTCCCTAGCTCTCTCCCACTGACATCATGTTCCAGAAGCTAGAGGCAGGATCCAGACTGATTATTATTATTATTTTTTTTTTAGCAAGTTTTTTTTTTTTTTTTTAATGTTGATTTATTTAGAGAGCAAGCACTCGGTGGGGAGGGGCAGAGACAGAGAGGGAGAGGGCGAATCCCAAGCAGGCTCCACCCTGATAGTCCAGAGCCCTACTTGGGGCTCGATCTCGCAACCATGAGATCATGATCTGAGCTGAAATCAAGAGTCAGGCACTTAACCTACTGAGCCACCCAGGTGCCCCCAGACTGATCATTGGTAAAACACATGGGGTATCAGACCCCTAGACCTGCTACGATGCCTCCAGCTTCCATCCATGGATCATCTTTCCAGTGCCTCTCTTGTTCCCCTAATCCTCCCATCTCTCCCCTGCCCGAGCTGGGGGCCTTTGGGGACTATCTGAGACCAGGATCCGGGTCTGGTAGGCAGTGGGGGGATACCAGCATGAGGAGGTAGTATAGTCACAGCCTCCTGGCTCCCCCAGGCCTCGTGTACCCACCCCCTGAAACACAACGTGCCTGCCCTATTGAGGTATGCCAGCTTCCCAGGCTACATTCTTTTCTCTAAGATCTGAGCCTTTGCTCATAATGCGCCTCAAACTGGAATATTCAACTCGTGTGTGCTGATGCTTAGTCGTCCTTCCAGATCTGCTCTCCAGGGACGCGCCTGAGGGGCCTTCCCAGGCTAGCCACCACCTTACCCCCATTCTGGCCCCTCGGGCACAGGGGTTGCCACAGTGCTGTGTGCACCTCTCTTCCCCAGACCACTGTGAATTTGCAAGGGCATGTGCTGTGTCTGTCTCAGAGCAGAGTGCTCCAGCGTGGACCCTGTGCCATACCCAGATCCTAATCAGTCTCTACCACTTGCTAGCCCTGTGGCTTTCAGCAGTTATTTTTTCATTCTTCATCCCTCAGTTTCTCTGGCTGTGAAATGGGGCTAGTTAATAGTAATTATCTAATTGTTTTTTGTCTTAAGTTTTATTTAAGTAACCTCTACACCCAGTGTAGGGCTCGAACTCACAACCCCAAGATCAAGAGTCTCACGCTTCCCCGACTGAGCCAGCCAGGCACCCCGGTACTTATCTAATCTTAACCACAGTTCCAGAAAGTAGGAAATGCTGGGACCCTGACTCTCAGGACACTGAGACACAGAAAGATTAAATCATCTGCCCAAGTTTCCACAGCCGGTACTCGGGGAGCCAGGATCCCTCACCAGCCTGCGTGGCTGGGAGAGCTGCAGTCCTCCCCTCGCCGCGCTCTGTTGTGCTCTGCACGTAGTAGCACAGTGATTCTGGGACCGTTCCCACCTCCGCCCGGCTGTGTGCCTCCTCGTCCATCTGTAGCATGGAGCCCTGGTGTGCGGGGAGGGCCACTCAGGCCTTCTCCCTGCCGGAACCACAGTGGCCGCAGCACCCAAAATAGCCCAGGCATCACATTACTGAAGTCCCGCTCTCGTGATGAATTCAGCCGTCTGTCTCGGGAGACTGCTAAGGCAGGCTTTTGTTTACAAAACAAGGTGGCTGATGGGCAGATTTGGGTTTTATGGGGAGTTCGGTTTTTCAAGTGGATGTCATTAAACCTCACCTTTGGAGATAAGTAATTTGTTTATAACCTATTCTATAACAGGCCAACACATATCTTAATACAATTTAAGTAACTTAATGAAGAAATGAGAACAAAGGAAGAACAAAGGTAACTAACACATAGTCCAGGAGTTTGATCTCTTCACAAAATGTGTAATAGAAGTTCACATACAGTGCTGGAAGTAGACCACAGATTTGACACTGAGCTTCTTACCAGCAAGAGCAAAAAAAAAAACAAAAACAAAAACAAAAAAACCTCCAATTATCCAGTTTATGGCGGCCGTAAGTTTAACCCACTTCTCATACTTAAGAGTCTTGTAATTAATACCTGAGAGCAACTTGCCCCAAGACCTCCGTCCTTTGGCAGGTGTTCAGAGAAGTCTCTATAGCACACATCACAGGAAACCATAATACGTACTAAAAGAACATTCTGGAAGCCTGGGTTCCAATCTAGGTTCTACCAATCCCAAGCTAAGTGATCTCTGGAAACCATTAGGTTCCTTGTCTTTGTTCACTGGGATTTAAAATTGTATAAGCTTCTTTTTTCTTTTATTGTAGAGCATACACTAGAAGAAAAACCATACCACAAATCAATTCACTTCTCTTATTTCAAGGCCAGAACTTTGGGTGAAAGCCTCAGTATTTGAAATGTCTACTTATTGGAGCAGTATTGGTTTGTAAAAGAGCCTCTGGACAGAAATTTCCCTTTTCTTCGGTTCCCCAACATATTTTTATGTCAGCTCCCTGCCCCCCACCCCCCAACCCCACTGTGCATGCAGCTCTAGAAGTTAATAATAGTGGCTACCATCTGTAAATTGTTTCCCCTGTCCTGGGGCCGTGCACTGGTTCAGTCGTCGTCCTATTTAGCCATCATAGCCATCCTATAAGATGGACACCATCACTGTCTCCATTCTATCAGTGAGGAAGTTGAAGCACAGAGTGGTCAAGTGCTTGTAGAAGATCACAAATCCACTAACTTCAGAGCTGTGGTATCGAGGCTCATGTATTTATCCACTTTTCCGGAAGATTCCTGGAGCCTGTGGGTCATTCACTCCTGGGCCAGTGCCCTCCTCTCTCTCCATAAATTCTTGGCCCAAAGTTTCAGGGCTAAAGTAGGTAGCCCCGAGTCTGCCACAACTCCTTCAACTGCTGGCCCAGCATCTGTCTCCAGCTCTCTCTTACACCCAACTTTTGTACGCGAGAGTCCTTTTCCAAGTTGCATGAAGAGAGGAAAAGGGATAAAACTGCTTCCGTGTTTTTGGTCCTTCCTTGAATACTGTCCTTTCTTCAGAAATATGTCTAAGCCACACTTTTCTTCCCAGACATGGCTCGTGGCCTTTGTCTGGCCACGAGATTGATGGGATTCCTGGCTGCCAGACCACAGAGGCCTTCCCACCAGGTGCGGGGGGAATGCAGCTGTGGGCAGAGAAGCACGTGAGTCCTGCTGACTTCCTTCAGCAAGAGCCTGGCGACTGCTCCATGCCAGAGACTGGGCTGGCCAGTGGGGTCACAAAGACGACCAATGTTCGCCCAATGAGTAAATCCTCATCGTTCTGTTACATTCCATCAGAGAGCTATGAATAATCATTACCATTTGTGTCGCGTTCCCTGTGGCCCTGCACTGTGCCCTGCGCTCCATAATTTATCTCTTGTGATGCTCTTACCCATCTAGTGGGGTAGATACTGTTTGGTTCCCATTATATAAATGAGGGGACTGACGCTTAGTAGAAAAAGCAGAGTAGTCCAAACCCCTACCCACTGGGTGATGGCTTGGCTGGCTCTGAAATTTGCACCTTTAACCACTGCTCTGTGAGTAGTGGTTGTAGGCTAAAAGGAAGGAGGGAGTGGTCAAGCCTGGCTAGGGAAGAATTCCCAGAAGTTGACTTTGGAGATACTCTTTGCAGGGTGTGCAGGAGTTCCAGGAGTTCGGCACAGGTGGGAGGGGTTGGGTGTTGCAGAGAGAAGAGACGGGCAAAGTTACTGAGGCATAAAAACACAGTGTCTTTGGAGACGGAGAGCCCCCTTGAGTGGCCAGAGAGCAGGGTCAAATGAGGACCCTGGACACTGGGACTGCAGGTGTCAGGCCACAGCCCCTGGTGTGATGGCTCATCTGTGTGACAGCAGAGTAGGTGACCACAAGCAGCACGAGGGGCTTTCTGCAACCCTAATGGTCTCGTGGTCAGTCTTGCACATAACAGGGCGAAGAATCACCGGTTTGGAATGTTTTCTACCCGAAAAGGGAATTACCAGATACAGTAGTTTGCCCTAACATAGAGCTTTCTCTGCCATTTTGATTATTATGGCTCCTGTAAGTCTGAAAGTGGGAGATTTGCCAGCCAGTCCTAAGGACTCACATTGAGCACCAGGCCGAAAAGAAATGCCTACCTGAACATCATTCACAGCTCAGAGGATGTTGTGAGAGGCTGCCAGAGGAGTCCTTCGGTATTAGTGCTGGCTCGTGGAAATACACTGATGGTTAGAAGGAGCATCCTACTAAAATAAAGCTGTATTTGAAAGTCTTGGGTCCTGGTAACGCCAGTTTAGCTTTCTCCTTGCATCAGTGTCCTAGAGTTACAGAAAGTTCTCGTCTTCGCCCTGTGCCAGCCTCCCCCCGTCCAGGACAGGCACTGATAGAAGGTGGGAGTTTAGTACACATCCTGGTAGCAGGCTGCTCCGCTCTGTATCACAGCTCTCACCCCTGCCAGCTACTTGACCTTGGGCTTGGCTTTACTGCTTCGTGTTTCTTCACGAACAAAATGGAGGGGAACCGTATTACACGTGCCGTAGACGTGATTCCCGTGATGTGCGTATACCTTACCTCACTCACAGTAAGTGCCCAATAAACAGTAGTCGCTATTATTGGTAATTGCTATCGGGCCATCGTGGTGGGCAGTGAAAAGTCTGTAGACTCACGGTGGAGACTTCCAGGTACGTCATGTAGCCATGTGACTTACAGCCATTGTTCACTTAACCCTCGTTTCCTCATCTTCAGAATGAGGATAATGACACCAGCTGTTCATGTCGTTGTGAGGAGGAGAAGCATTTGGGCAGCCGTAGGTGCTATGGAGCAGACCCACCACGTAGGACGCAGAGCTCAGTGCTTTGCCCAGTGCTGTCCTCTGCAGCCGCCCTCCTGTTTCTGAGCCTCCTCAGCAAAGCCCCTTCCCGGCGGCACCTGGGAGATACTGTGGGTGTCTAGGGGATGAAAGGGACTTTGGGAAAGGCAGGCAAGGAAATGAGCTAGAGCACAGAGACCACCACCCCCCTGCAGGTTCGCCGGGATTCCTCCAGGAGAGCCTGGCAGCTTGGGGCTCTGTGCTCCTCCCACCATGGGACGGATCACAAAAGAGCCCCCTTTATTCTAGCCAGGCTTTCTGCTTTCTGGACGCAGAACACGTATCTGGTTCTGCCGCTCCGCCATGAGAAAATGCATCAGCGTTCAGGTGCATGTCCCCCAAAAGGACTCTCTGTGTTCCTCTTACCAGTTAGACACGTTTTTCTTTCATAGCACCCAACCCTGTGCAACACTCCTCTCATCCCGTGTGGTCAGTATACTTGGTGTGTGTACGTCTCCCAGGCCAGATCACAGACTCTGCAAGAGCAGTGACATTTCATTTGCTTTTGTGCCTCCTGCTCCACATTCATGCCTTGCACACAGTAGACGCTTAATAAGTGCTATGTTTGAGTGAATGATCAGATTCCTGGCCGGTTATCACCACCCTGCTGAACGGTGGCCACCTCCATGTGCACGCACACACACACACACACACACACACACACACACACACACACACAGAGTTTGTGGGTTGTGTATTTCTTCTGAGTCTGGCTCCCAGGGCTAGTCTCCTGACACGGGAACCTCCAGGTGAGTTTGAGGTTTGACTCTTCTCTCCCTGCCCCCAAGCTGAGGACAAGATCCTGAGGCAGTAGGACATCCCCAAAGCCCTGTGACCTTAGAGGCCTCGCCTGGGAGCAGGCTGCGCATCTTTGCAACATACTCCTTTAATAGCAAGAAAAACATCGTCAGAACCCAAGCCGATGCTTTGGTTTTGTTTCGTTGTGTTTTGTTTTAAAGTTAGAAGTGCATACCGTTCTAGCTTGGGTTTTTTAAATTCCCTTCTGGAACCAAAGGGGTGCCTGTCTGCGAAGTCCTACATCCCTCTATTCCGTTTCCCTGTCTGAGGATGTGACTCTGCCTCTGGTTTTCCCTGCAGGGAACGATGTGGGTCCATCATCATCAAGTAAGACTGCAAATAAGTTTGAGGGACTATCTCAGCAATCGAGGTAAGCCGCCTTCCTGCTTTCTCCCCCGGTGGGGATCACGGGTGACTGTTGTGAATTCTAGGAATGGGTTTTAGTGGCAGTCTACCCAAAGTGTGGCCCACCAGCCGGGGCTGGTCGTGAGGAGCTCAGTGTTCACAGTGGGCACACTCAACGTGTCTCGTGGCCAGTCATGCGAGCCACTCTCACCCCGTACGTCTGTGAGCGGCACGGCTGTCCTCCATCCAGGGTCCCCGGGGGGGACAGACCCCACTTCCCTGATGTCACAGAGTCTTACCAGGAGGAGATTTTAATTTTAGTATTTTAACAAGTAGCTCTGTTTTGTTACTTTCCCTCTTGACTCCTTTTTGCAGACTTGGGAATGAAGGCAGTCCTCAGGGAAGCCCGACAGCCCAGAGGTTTTCAAACCTAACAGTAGGACTCTCTCCAAGGGCCCCGTTTGTGAGGTTTTCTTTGGCTGAAAGCAGAGTTCCTTCCTTCCCTCCTTTCACTGAAGCGGGATATTTTGGAAGATCTTCTGTGGGCAGCATTCACCCAATCCCGACGCAAAGGGTTTTCTCTAGAGGCCCGGTCTGAGATAAAGACACAAAGACACTTCCAGCCCGAAAACCTCGGGGAGAGAGTCAGCTGGCGTGCCGGGGTAGCTTTCCAGAGTTTTATCAAATGAGACAAAAACAAAGTCCTCATTTATTTTAGCACCACTGCCCTGTTTGGTCTTTCCAGCTCCGCAAGATAGGCCAATTACTATTTCCTCGGTTTTACAGATGAGGAAACAGCCCCGAAAGGTTGAGAGGTTAAGTGGTGGCAATGTCAGAGCTGGACTCAAACAGCTGTCCTCCAGACTCTGCATCCCATCGTCCCCTTCCCTTGCGTCCCGCCTGTCATTCCCATTCCATCGCCCGTCCGCCCCCCTCTGGGGGACGCAAACTTCAGCTCTGGGGTCTTCTTCCAGAGGGGCAGAGCGTCTGACACGTACAGAGTGCTTTTTGAACGGAATCGGGCTGCTCGCACACACGCACACACGTGCACACAGCGGCGGCCTCGTGTTCGTTTCCGTGGGAAGAAGCCCGGGCCCACAGGTGTTCAGTGGTGGCCCAGGACCCGGGGCCTGGGTCAGGAGTAACCATCGTGCTCACGTCAGTAGCCGTCAGGTGCTTCCCTGAGAAGATGCCAAGGCCGGGAACACACGCTCCAGAGGTGTTTGAGGCGAAGCCCTGTGTGTTCACTGTTTCCAGATTCACGGGGACTTCACGGCCCTCCCTGGCCTGGGGCCAGGGGATCCAGGAGCTGAGGAGAGAGCAGTTAGGACCGAGGGTGGTTGGAGGCCAGCGGCTGAGAACACGTGCACTTCATCATCTTTGACTCTGTGTTGTTTGGTTGGCTTGGCTTTCCCTCTTCCTTTAAATGCAGTTAGGAGAGAAAGAGGAACAAGCCAATTCTTAGGACATCATAGGACAGAAAAAGACAAACGAGAGCTTGAAAGGGACCCTTGGCACAGAGGAGTTGGGCGCTCGGCTGCTGTTGCTCTGGGAGTCTGCAGTGCTCGGTGTCCTGAGAGTAGCTACCGCCTCTCGCTGAAGCCAACAGGTGCCACCTGCAGCCCGGGCATTTCAGCGGCGGCAGGGGCGTGGGGAGGAACATTCGATTATTTGGACCACCTGGAGTGGACTTCTGTTCCCGAGACTTGGGTGCTTTTCCCCACTCGTTGTGTAAGTGCTCCAAGAGGAAGGAGAGCTCGGAGAGCCTGGGGTTCTGAGAACCCAAACGATCTGCTCTGGGGCCATGGAGGATATCAGGGCTCTGCCGATGGACGGAGAGGGGTCTGAATTTATGTCCCCCCTCCCCCACCCTGGCCTGCCTTGGGACCCTCTGCTGGTCACTGAAACTCCACAGACTTCAGTTTTTCCTCACCTGGACGTGGGGGCCGAAGACTTAGGTTGAGAGACTGTATCCCATGAGAGGACTGACTGAGGTTTTGTGGGGACAGATGCTCTCAGTCGGTACCTCTGTGGACAGGTGTCCAGGGCAAAGGGCAGGCAGTTTTCACTTTCACAGGCTTGACCTTTTCATCCTGTCCTGGGTCCTCCCCGGCCAGGCAAATCTTGAATTGTGGGAAATAGACTGTAATCTTTCGTTAAAGAAATTTTGGAAGGGTTTTTAGAGAATTCACCAAACTCCTGTGATTTCCTTGAATATTATATCATTAATGATATTCTAGCATTTTGAGATCCTAAATGATTCTTATTTATTAATCAGCACCGGCTCTGCAAAGACTGCCCTTGGCCCAAGAGTTCTTCCTAAACTACCTCAGAAAGGTAAGACTACTCTCTCTCTCGTGTTCACCTAACTGGAGTATCACCGTGCCCTCCAGGGGACAGGTGTCTCTGTCTCTTTAGTTCATGGCTTGGTCCCAGACGCCTGAAGCAGCACCTGGCAGGTGCCCAGTTAATGTTTGTTCAATGAAGAAGGATATTTATTAACTCCGATTCTGTGGTTAGCAAAACACCATACTTTTCCTAAAAACCACAGTCCTTCTCCAGAAGGCACGCGATCATCCCAGGGATGGGCATGCCATTCCTTCCCTTGCACACACGGTCAGAGACCTGGGAACCAGCACCAGCTCTACCGGTCACTCACCATGCAGCCTGGACGGTGGACCCGGAAGCTTCCCGAAGCCTCCAAGTCCTCACTTGCGAATGTGGGCAAGAATGCCTGCTTCGTGAGGCTTCGTGGGGACGAAATGAGATCATGCTTCAGAAAGCACCTCGCTGCTGGGGGGCACAGAAATTCTTCCCTGGGATGGCACCCCTCATGCAAAGCAGAGGGATGCATGCTCTGAGAAGGACAAGAAAGCAGTGTCTCTAAGTGCTGCCTCCTCTCCAAGCAAAGACACTCGGTCCTTTGACCCAATCTTCTTTAATCCTGATGGAGCTTTTCATCCATAAGACCAGCGCGTCCGTCACCTTATCTGCTCCCTATTCTTTGTTGCCAGCTCCTGCCTGGGAGCTGGGAGAACACCCCCAGACGTGCTTGGTTCATTCTGCCCGTCCTCACCTAGGCCCACAAGGCCAGAGGGCCCACATTAGGTGCCGGTGGAGGCTCAGAGGACTCGTGGCCGCTCCGTGGGTTTCGGTGGCCACGACAAGACCTTTGACCCCAGAAGTCCAAGTGAGGGATTCGTGGCGGAGAGCTGGGATCCACCCCGCTCCAGAGGTCTTTAGTAAAGTGACATATTTGGAGGCGTGCTGCCCAGGCTCCTGTGTAGTACCAGGGAATCCCAGGTGGCTGCCGGTGCATTCTCCATGGAACACAGAGGAAGCGTCCCTGGGATTTACGAAGTCTTTATCTCAAGTCATCGTTTTATTGTCGTTGTTGTTTTTTAACCTCGGCCCAGAGGGCTGTCCTGATCCCAGAGAAGTTTGAGGTGTTTCCCCGGCCCTGTCGCCACTCCTCCGCAACCGGCCCCACATTCAGCCCCGCGCTCTTCTCTGCCCATCACGCCTCACCACTGATTCCTTCCACCTGCCCGTCCGGCTCCCTTCCTCCTACACCCAAACCCTGGCGATTCTTAGCCCCTTCTGTGACACCCCCACCCTGGCCACTGCCACCTTCTCACTGTCCCACATCCCCTCCGGAGCCAGAGGCTCCCCGAGTGCTCTCCCTCACCTTCCGCGCCCCTCCTGTGCTGGCTCTGCCCGCTTGACCAGCCCTGGGCTGACTCCACGCACTTGGACGTGCTGGAGAGGCACAGTCAGGACCGTAGAGCGGTCCGAGAAGCGGTCAAGACCGCTGAGCTCACGCGGGCCTCGGGTGCGACCTGGTGCCCTCCATCCGCGGGATCTACTGACTCGCCACCACCTTAGCCCTCCGTCCTTCACACCTCCTGTTCTCCCCGAAACAACTTCGCTTCTGCTTTCTCCGTGAACAGGACATAAGCCCACTCCGCCCCACGCTCACCACCACATGTCCCCGGCTGCGTGCACTTGGCACCCAGGAAGCAGCAGGCTGTGTCCTCAGGTGGACCCCATGCTTATGCACTAGCCCCACCCCCACAACTGTGGAACGGCGTTCCATCCTCGTGCTCTCTCTCTCTCAAAAAATAAAAATAAAAAATTTCTTAGTACTTTCAAATACCCAGTTTACATTTCTAATTATCTCATAAATGCCTGTCTTTTTTTTTTTTAATTTTAGAGCTCGAGTGGGGAAGAGAGGGAAATGGGGGGGGGCAGAGAGAGAGAGCGAGAGAGAGAGAGAATCCCAAGCAGGCTCCACTCTTAGTGCAGAGCCCCACACAGGGCTCCATCCCACAACCCTGGGATCATGACCTGAGCCACAATCGAGAGTCGGACGCCCAACCAACTGAGGCAACCCACACCTCCCCCCCTTTTTTTTCTTTAACAAATCGTTTAAGACAAGATAGAATGAAGTAAGGTTCACATGTTAACACCTGACTGATTTGTCTCTTGAGCGTCTTGGCTCATGGTTTTCCTCGCATGTCTCTCCTTTTCCGGTGATTTGTTGTGGAAGGAACTGGGTTATCTGTCCTCACAGGTTTCTCCAGTTTGGAATTTGCTGACCGCATCCCCATGCGGTTGTTTTAACACGTGCCTGTATTCTCTGGTTCTCCTGTCAGTTGGAAGTGGGACCTAGAGACCCAGTCAGATACAGGTTCAGACCGTAGCAGAGCTAGTGCCTGGGGGCTGGGTGTCCTTTTGTCCAGAGGTGGACGCCGTCTGATGGTCTCTCTCTGTGGGAAGCGTGCAGCTGTCAGTGCTCAAAGCCAGGATCCAGTCCTCCCTGTCAAAACCACTCCGCGAGGCCGGTGGCCGGCAGTCGAGTATCGGCCCAATGTCACACAAGCCTGTGTGCAGAAACCCCTTCTGTTGGGAGTCTGGGCCAGGAGTTTGCAGGGTTTTTCTTCCTCTGCCTCCTGTTCCTCAGTTATGCTCTTAGAAGCCATTCTCAGGAGTAGAATGATCACGGCCAAGGGAAGAGTGTTTAATAGGCCGGACTCTGGGTCATGTTGCTTTTCAAAGGGGCTGTATCCACGTGCTTTCCACCCAGTCCAGCCCATGCGAAGCAGCTACACCATAACCTCCCAGGTTTCTGCAAGGAGTGGGGGTGGAGGGTGGAATTCTCATTCCTTTTTTGTTCTTACTGGGCCTCACTCTACCAGCGTGCTCTCTGGAGTCCAGTTTGCGGGGAAAATCAGCTTGTCAACCCTTCAGAGTTAAAAAGGCAGTTCAGAAAGGACTTTTAATTCGAGAGGGGAAAACGCAAAACCAGCTTGGAAATAGAATAGCCAAAGGTTGGGCAAGCTTCCCTAGGGAAGAAACCCCTCATTTTGTTTCTACCTATTACAAAAGTACATGTATTCATTCCAGAAGATTTTTCAAAAAATACAACCAAAAAAAGAAGAAAAACACGAATCACACGAAATCTTCTATCTGCCAACATAAAAACAATTTGGTATATATCCTTTATTCTGTGCTTTGTTTTAGGTTTTGATTTAAGCTGGAGTTGTTGGTTTTTTTTTTTTTCACACAACAAATCAACAACATTCTCCATAACAAATTACACACCATCCGGCTTTTACCGGCTGCATCATAGTCCATTGTCTGGTGCCATGAGGGGCTAGGTAGGCCTGGTCATTCTACGTCCACACAGCATGAGGCTTTGGCGCTGTGACCGGTGCGGTGCTGAGCATTCAAGTGCGAGCATCTCATGGCCTGGCTTTGATCCTTTTTCTAGGATAGATTCCTGGCACTGGAGCTGCATGGTTTGGGGTTCTCTCTGCCCAGGACTTAGTGTCTGTTCCCCCAGGAGTGGCTCACAGAGAGGCTTGCCACGCCCACCGCCTCGGGGGATCCCCCAGCTTTGCCCCATCATTGCCAGCCTCTGCCTTGCGCCCACCCCGTTTGTGACTTGCGAGAGAGGAATGTGGCTTGCTTTAACTCTTTGAGCTCAGCCACACCAGCTGGAGCTCAAGGGCCAGCCCACGAGCAGCGTGCCCTTGAATTTGATTTCCTTAGGAAGGGACATGGCTGAGCAGGCCATGAGCAGAAACAGCTACGGTACAGCCTGTGACAGTTTACAACACCAGCGTTCATCTTTTATTTCTTTTTTTTTTTTTAATAAATTTTGAGAATATCTTTGGGAATATGTTGTACTTTTAGAGTAGCATCCTTAGTTTGACTTTCTCCATGTGCCTTAGTCAGCTACTTCCTTGCTGAATGAATGTCTACTGTGTACTTGGCTCTGTACCAGGAGCCCGAGTTATAAGAATAAGTGAAAATGCGAACCCTCGCCTCCAGCGACCCTGTCTGACAGTGTGATAATGCTCTTATATAATGCTTAGAGCCTGCCAGGTCCTGTTGGCAAACTCTTGACCTGTACTGACTCATGTTTTAGAAATAAGGAAGGTGAGGCACAGGGAGGTTGTGTAATCTGCCCAAGATCACACAGCAGGTAAGTACCGGGTGGAGTGGCCTTGGACATGTCCGTAGGATCTTGGGTCCTACCAGTAGAGCTGTGGGTATGGTTTGACGAACTGGAATCCCCAGGCGGTGCGGTATTCCGGCCGCAGCCACACAGGGAGTTGGGGGGAACCTGCCTAGGAAATCCTCCCAAACACATTAAATAGGCAGAAAACAAAGTTGCAAAGTACGTGAAAATGCCACGTAGGGTTTTTAAAAGATACATTCGTAAGTACAAGGACCTGTGTCACCAAAACGTAGCAGAAGTTACCTCGAAGGATTGGGGTGGGTGAGGGGAGAAGCCTTTTCATCTCTTACCTTATGTAGCGTGTGAAACGTGTGAACGTGAGGAATTCATCATAAATTATGAGACAGCCACAGAACAGAACACAACATTAAAAAGTACATACTGTTGCCAAAGGAACTTTATTGAACTGGCAAATACTCTTCCTAAAGCAGCATATAGATAAAGGCAGATAAACATTTTATCTGTGAAAAACATACAGAAAAGTCCAGGAGGAAATATGACCCAGTACTGTATTTTTTTGTTTATTTATTTGGGAAGGAAGGGGCAGAGAGGGGGACAGAGGATCTCAAATGGGCTCCATGCCGACAGCAGAGAGCTTGACATGGGGCTCAGACTCCCAAACCTCAAGATCATGACCCAAGCCAAAGTCGGACGCTTAACCGACTGAGCCACCCAGACACCCTGTCCCCTTACTTTAAATGGCTACATTTAGGTGGTAGGCTTGTGGAAAACTTTATAACCTATTTGTATTATGGTTGCTGTTTTTTTTTTTTAATTTAAACAGTCATGTTTTTTAAATTCTGGATTAGTTTGCACATCCCGTTCCTACATAACTGAGGTGTGAAATAACACACTGTAATGTGGACGCCTTCCAAGCCTCCAACTTTTATCTTCTAAGGACGGGCAGTGTGTGCCTGGGTCTGGCCCCAGAGCGGGCACTCACTGTCCCTCGGTCCTCCTGGGGACTGATGGATGGAGGGGGCAGCGCTTCCCCGCCTCATGGTGCCCTCCAGTGACCTCCCTCTCTGTGGTTGCTTCCCACAGTGGCACTAAGGAAAACAGAAACCAGCCATCACCTCTCCCTGGACAAAGCCAACATCCCACCCGAGATCTTTCAGAAGTCCTCACAGTTGGCAGACTTACCGCAGAAGCCACCACCCGGAGACCTGCCCCCGAAGCCCACAGAACTGGGTCCCAAACCCCAAATTGGAGATTTGCCTCCTAAGCCGGGAGACCTGCCCCCCAAGCCCCAGCTGGGAGACCTGCCCCCCAAGCCCCAGCTGGCAGACTTACCCCCCAAGCCACAGATGAAGGACCTCCCTCCCAAACCGCAGCTGGGAGACCTGCTGACGAAGTCCCAGGCTGGGGACGTGTCGCCCAAGGCCCAGCAGCCCCCAGACGTCACCCAGAAGTCACACCCGGTGGATCTCTCCCCGAACGTGCAGTCCCGAGACGCCATCCAAAAGCAAGCATCCGAAGACTCCAACGACCTCACGCCCACTCTGCCAGAGACGCCCGTTCCGCTGCCCAGGAAAATCAATACGGTGGGTAGGCGCCGCGTTTGAGGCTTTCGCGAGCCCGCTGCTGCGCTCCGGGGCCCCGCGGGAGGGCATGTGCTCCAGCGGGCCCAGAAGCAGCACAGGCCTGCTCGCCTCCCCTGGCATCGAGCCAGAGCAGAGCCCGGTGGTCAGGGACACGGGCGTTGCACTCCAGTGGGCGGGCCTCAGGACCTGCCTTCGGCGAGCACGCTCCGACTGCGTGACCTGGGCCCGTTACTTACCTTCTCGGAGCCTCAGTTTCCCCGTACACAGAAAGGGGCCAGTGCGGTCACCGAGCCAGCTCACAGGCAGTTAAGTGCAGTGACAGTGGCACCAAGCTGGCACCTTGCAGACACTCAGCTCTAAGAGCCTGGAGGACCAGAGTCCTCCTCTCCTAGAGTCACAGGAGAGCAGGTTCCGTCTCCGGATTCTGCAGATCTGCTCTCTGCTTCTCGCCGCATCTTCCTGGAGGAGGTGGAGGCAAAGCCCAGGGGACTTGCACGTGCATATCTTGGTTGAAATCTCACACTCCCTCGTTTTCATGAAACGCTTCCTACTCTGTAATATGTCGGTTTTATTCTAATATAAAAATGCTTTTTGCCCAAAAAAACCTTCTTTGGGGCAGGGCTCCAGGAAGATTCAGCGTGCCGTTGGTGGGGGGCACTGGCGGCCCAAGCCAAGGAGCACAGTCCCCCAGGGAGCAGAAGGGCCGCCCGCTGCGCGTGGTTCTGCCCTCGCCCTCTGTAAGAACAGCGCTGCGGCAGAAGTGTGTCCCTTCCGCCCCGCAGCAGAGGAGGGACGAACACAGCCCGCTGTCCACGGCTCGGAGGCCGCCCTGGGCGGTGTGGCACGTGTGCTCGCTCTCCCCAAAGGCAACCTCCCGAGACCCCGGGCGCCGCTGATGGCCTTGCCGGGTGCAGTTTCCGGCCCACACCACGCGCTTGCACGGTTGTCTGACGCTGTCGTTTCATCCTCCCCGTTGTAAATTCTCGCCTACGGGCCTTGGAGCTGAGACGCCTTGGCCGCCACTCCTCCAGCGTCACCGGCCCTGGGAGGGGCTGCAGAGAGGAAGGGGGTGGCTGAGGGACAGCCCAGAGCATGCAGAGGAGGAGTCAGCTGACCCAAAACACTGAGAGACACTGCTTGGTTTTGGGGGGTTTTTAAATGAGAGAGAGAGACACAGCACAAGCAGGGGAGGGGTGGGGGCGGGGACACAGAACCTGAAGCAGGCTCCAGGCTCTGAGCTGTCAGCACAGAGCCCGACGGGGGGCTCGAACCCACGAACCGTGAGATCATGACCTGAGCCGAAGTCGGACGCCTAACCGACTGAGCCACCCAGGCGCCCCACACCTCGCCTTTTGTAATACTAATTATTTAACGAGCAGGGCACCAGAAACCTCCTCTCGAAGATGATTTCTCTATTTCCATCTTTCTGTTTGCAAAAAACCGGAACAGATAAAAGCCCAAGGGAAAAGTGATCAGACGTTAATACATTGTTGGGAACTGCCTGGAAGCCTCCCGCCCAGGCTGCTGCATCCTGGTTCCCCAGCATGTGCTGACTTGGTACTTTGCGTGAGGGGACTGAGAAATGTGTTCATGTCGTGCGTTCAGTCTGCAGAGGATGCACATTCTTCTTTACATCATGTTTCCCGGCACCATTTTTACCCTCTGCTGTCATCTCTGCAAGCTGCTGTTGTGGGTGGGGGGAGGGCAGGGTGCCTCATGGCTTTCGGTGGAGCTGCATTTTGATCCCCGCCCATAATTCGCTCCGTCCCAGAGCTCGGGGAAGAGGGAGGGGGCCCACAGCACCTGGGCGCCTGGCAGACCGGCCTCCCCTCCCACAGGGGAGAAGTCGAGTCTCGGGGAGGTTAAAGCCCACGCCGAGGTCTGCGTGTCCTTTTTTCAGCTAAAACCCAGTTTCTTTATTGAAGGGCAAAAACAAGGTGAGGCGAGTGAAGACCATCTACGACTGCCAGGCGGACAATGACGATGAGCTCACCTTCATGGAGGGGGAAGTGATTGTGGTCACGGGGGAGGAAGACCAGGAGTGGTGGGTACGTACCAGGGTGCGGGGGGTAGGGGGCTGGGGGTGCCCGCCCCGCGATGAGGAGCAGCGCCCGGCGCCAGGATCCTGCCGGCCGCCTCGCTTACCCTCTGGTGTGGTCGCTGGGTGTCTTCTGTCACCGCTGTCGTGCTAGGAACAGAGCCGTGGGGCTTCGAAACTGGGTCAGGAGAATTACCGTACGCATGTGCTTTACCCTTGTTATCATGCCCCCCCGTGAGCCGCAGGTATTTGCTGCCGTTTCACTGGAAGAGCTCAGGACCGTTCAGCATGGCGGGCAGCCGTATTCGGGAGTGTCTCTGACCCCGAAGCCCGATGCCCTGCTCCCCAAAACACACCATCCCGGGCTCAGGCTCGGAGGCCTGCGTCCCTGTTTACCACTGCCCTGTCCCCAGGCTCGGTCCTTAATCCACCCTGCAGGCCTGTCTTTGTAAAGTGGGCCATCAGACCTTCCTCACTTGATTTTAGAGGATTAAGTGAAAATCTCTATGAAAATCCCTTTTTCATTAAAACTGCTGCCCAGGTGTCAGAACGGAAAGGCACCGTCACCCTCACACAGCGGCTGTTTGGAGATTCTCGGTGGCTGCAAGGGCAGCCGAGTGGGCCTCCCGTGACAACTGGCCGGAGGCATCGGGGATGGTGTCCTCTGATCGTTCCCAGCATCAGCCTGGAGGTTCTGCTTCCTTGGCAGCCTGCACCCCACCTGCCCAGAGGGACCCCGTTCTGTCTGCTGGGAAGGGACCTGTGGTTCACAGTTGCCAGCAGAGCCTGCTGGGGCCCAGAGCACACGTGCACGTATGCACACACACATACACACACACACAGGTGTGTACCTTTGGCTTTTCTGCCTTTGGGCCTGGAGAGTGACTGCAGATTCTCGGTCACAGCGGCAGGGATTTTGCTGGGACTGGAGCAGCGACGCTGGGGACCTGGGAAGCGGGGACGCTCTGGGCCTCTGGCAAGCAGAAGCCAGGGTGCTGGGAGAACAGAGCTGCTGGCCTGAGTGTCAGGAGTGCTGAAGCTGGGAAGCCCCAGCTGGAGGGATGAGGTGCCTTCCCCCTGCTCCAGAGGGACAAGTGGGGATAGCCCCGGGCCCCTCCTGCCTCTGTTAGGATCGGGCCTCCTCCTGGGGCGGAGCCTGCTAGAGAGTCATGGCAAGGAGATGGGCTCTGAAGCCCCCGTGGGAGTCACTCACAACGCTCTGTGGCCTCGGATGAGGCACGTCCCTTCTGGCGGCCTGTTTCCTGCTCAGAAATGGGCCGTGCGTGAGTAACCCCTCCCCACAAGGGTGCCCTTTGATGATACGGTGATGTCACTATAAGCAAGCGGTGACCAGATCCCTTGCTAAGAAAGTGGTGACGACAGCAGAGGACCCGGGGGGAGTAAGTGGAAAGTTTTTAGCGTCGGCACATCTGCCAGAGCAGACATAAAAATAATGCCGCGCGTGGCACCAGCGATTTCTGATGGACAGAACCCTCTCGCGTGCCTGACGCCAGCTGAGCAAGACGCCCGAGGTGAGCAGGTCAGGTCTGACGTTAGCTCCACCTCCAAGGTGAGAAGCCCATGCCCCACGGCCCAGGGGGGCCCCGGGGGCTGCCCCAGGTCACCCAGCCCTGGGCTTCCCCCCACAGCTCCTGCCTCAGCCGCCGTCCACGTTGCGGGTGTTTCGTAGGTGAAAATGAGAGCTGACCTGGTCCCTAAGGCCGCCATCCGTCCACTCTCTGCTTTTGTCCTTTAAAGCCAGTGTGCGTGTCCTCTTTGTTCTGAAGGCTCGTGACAGGATTCTCCTTCGTGCAATTAATGGGGGCCTAACTGAGCTAATTAGGAGGTTCTTGCTGGGCACTGTGGCTCACAGGCTCGGGCAGCAGACCGTAAAGTGACCCCAGGCCACCGTCCCATCTCAGACCCTATCGGTCTCCTTCCCCCACGGCAGCCAGAACGTGCAGGTCTGGTCCGCAAGCCAGCCCTTCGCACCTGTGTGGGTTTTCGTGTAACCTCGCGAGAGTCCTGAGGAGAAAGGGTCCTTTAGCCCCATTTTTCAGACAAGGCTTAGCAAGGCTTGTGCGAGGAGGCTCAGCGGGAGAGCCGGTTGAGCGCCCCGGTTAAGAGCGTGGACTGTGGAGTCTGCAGCCCGTGTGGGACCACGGGCAGGTCCTCCCGCCCGCTCGTGGACGCTCCCCTCCCTTGGGGCTGGCGTGCGGGTGCCGTGAGGTCCCGGAGAAGCGCTGAGCGTGTCCTACCTTCTTCTGTTATTGCTGCACGTAGTTTATTGTCATTAGCGCCCTATAGCTCACCAGGTTGGGGGGCACCCCAGGCCCGTGGGCCGCCTGCGGACTGACGACTCTTTTCTCCCCCACAGATCGGGCATATCGAAGGACAGCCTGAGAGGAAGGGGGTCTTTCCGGTGTCCTTTGTTCACATCCTGTCTGACTAGCAAAGAGCAGGACCTTAAGATTGTCCACATCTTCACGCAAGACTGCCGCCTCCACGTACTCCCGTGCACACGTGTATATAGCTGCTGTTACAGAACGAGGGACTCACTCCAGGGCCACCTCAGGAGGGGAACGTAGTGTGTGTTGTAAATAGTCCGTGGTCTTCCGCCTTCGCCAGTATTAGGGTAGCCCTGGGACCCGGCGCGCCTTACTGGTTTGCCAAAGCCATCCTTGGCGTCTAGCACTTAACATCTCTATGCTGTTCTCCGAGCAAACAGACAAAAACAGGAATATAGCAACTGCTGGCTTCGCAAGGAGAAGTGGTCTCCAGCAGCCGTCGAAAGGCGTAGAATTGACTCGTGTTCCTAACAAAACAGTATTCTCCATTGTGTTACTGAAAACGCAACGTTAGCAGAGAGGTGGGTTCTGTTCTCCAGGTGAAATTAGCTCCATGACAGAACGGCCTGTAGCGGTCTGTGTGCACGGTTCACAGCCACAAAAACCTACTTGGGTATTTATTACAGAGAAGTGCTCGGTTAAACCTAAGTGTTACTCCTTCAGCAAAATAAAATACTCACCGGCCCAAACCCTTTGGTGGCAGTTGACCGTCCCCACCGCCTCAGGCAGGCTAGGCGCGGGCGGTTTATCCTGTCTTACGGTGACGAGTGCCCGCCCCTGAGATATTACCTCATTATGCAGAAATAACATATCCTTCACGACTATTTTGACAAAAGCTTAAAACACATCTGGTGAAGTTCAACTTTCAGGAACCGAGGACCGCCAGGAAACATTAGCCTCTACATTATGCATGCATTTAGAAGCTTACCTGAAATCTGCCTTTTATAAAGGAACAGTACGGACAAGTTGAACTGTACATTTTTTAAACTTGATCGCCATTAAAGCAGAAATTATAAGGTTGCGACAGTACCCGTTTCTAGTCAGTCATTTGGCCTTCTCAGAGCGTGAAGCTGCATATCACGTTATGAATTAGCATCCTCCCGATGTGTTAAAGCACCTGATACACCAGTTTAAATTCGTTATTTTGTCAGTTTTGTCCTTGATCAATTTAAACCTGTAAAAGAGGATTCAAGAAGAATATAACAGTCGGCCCTTCACACGGCTTCCCCCCAACCCCCCCCCATAGAATCCGGGTGCTGAAGCCAGCCTCCTGTTCCTCCGTGCTTTTGATGACACCCGAGGTGTAGGTGAGGCTTCCAGCCTTAAGCTGACTTCAGTAAACCCGTTCCCTTCAAGGCAGGTCGCGGCCAAGTGCTCGAACGCCGCCGTGAACCGTCGCTCTTCCCGCAGCGAGGCTCCCTCTGTGTTCTCTCCGTCCCAGTCGTGGCCATCAGGCCGCTGAGGGCGCCCTGCGCGCTCGGTCTTGTCCGCCGGTCTGGATTCTGAAAAGAACACGTTCTTTTCAGCGTTCCCCAGTCGGCGGGGCCGCCCTCTGGATTCCGAGGCCCGTGTGTCCTTGTGGCATCACGTTTGCTTAAACCGCTTTGTTGGCAACAGCATAGAAAGCTGGTGTTCTTAAGCAGGGAACCTCGGCAGCGCGTGGTTTAGAAACGCTCGTTTCACAGACGCGCGCTCCCGCCCGCGCCCGTGGGAAAAGCCCCCTCGACCACAGCCACAGCGCTCAGTGAGTGGGAGGGAGCCCGGCTCTGCTGAAGGGATCTCGGCGAAAACTCCGAACACCCACCTCACAAAGAAACCTTGCGTGAACGCACCTGCACCGCGACTTCCCAGCTGTTCCTGGAAAAGTGGTTTTGAGCAGTTGCTGGCCTAGCGGCCCCCGCGAGCCGTGCACAGCCCGCCAGCGTCAGGAGCCAGGCGGCGCACGGGGCCGTCGGCCCAGGAAGGCGCCGTCCCAAGTCACGGAGCGTCCTGGTTCATTCAAGTACGCGTTCCGAGTTGCATTGAAGAACCGTTCGTCTCTGTGGCCTACGGTATTTTCAGCCGATCTCAAAATAAACTGGTTTTCTAAAAAACTCAAAACCTAGATGTCTAAAATTACACGGAGTCCTTGTCTGTTCTTTCTCCTCCTTCCACAGATGCAGTTGTTTCTTTGGGTTTTTTTCCAATACCTTCTGTGTTTTTCTTTCTGGTTTTTTGGTTTCCGTGAGGAATTTGCGTTCTGTCTAATCCAGCTTACCGCGAGACATAGGAAAGCTAGGGACAAGTACCTTTGGTGATCTTGGTCGATTTTGAACCTTTGTTCTGAAACTCAGCGAGCCACTATCTGCAATTTCGTACATGATATAGTATTTTGAAGGTATGGAACCTTATGGGGAAAAAAAATAGTTAATTAGTTCTTTTTTCCCCCAGAGGGGAAAGTTACGTTCTGCAAATAGCCTGTGTCTTATTTTACTGTTGAACAGCAATTGCTATTTATTTTTTTATTGCCTAGAACTTCTACACGTTGTATAGGAACCCCGTAGTGCCGCTAGATAAATTCCAAACTCTCGTCTGGGTGTTACCACGAGGCATCAGTACACTTGTCATTTCACATGGAGTTAATGTGACCGTTTTTCAGTACTGTATGTGTTAATTTCTACTTTTTTTAATATTTAAAATTGCTTTTAAATAAACATATTCTCAGTTGATCCCAAACATCGGAAATCAAGCCATTTTGTGAGTCGTCCACTCTGTTCCATTCGGAGAGAATCAGGGCTCTTGCTTGGCTGTGCTTTGGGGCGGCGGGTGGGTGGGTCGATAACACGGCCATTCCAGCTCCCGTGTCAAAGCTTTGGAGACAGAAAGATGTCCATCACTTTCCTGGGCTTACAAAACAAGTCCTCTGCATTTTGCCCGCCCCCCCCCATTCCCACTCCCACCTCCATGCACCCACTTCTCCTTTTTATGTGAAGAGGGGAGAGCCCTGCCCCCCCAGCAAGAGGCACGCACCTCTCAGCTGTACAGAGTTTAAAAAGGAGGGGGGCGCCTGGGTGGCTCAGTCGGTTGAGCGTCCGACTTCGGCTCAGGTCATGATCTCACGGTTTGTGGGTTCGAGCCCCGCGTCGGGCTCTGTGCCAACAGCCTTGAGCCTGCTTCGGATTCTGTGTCTCCCTGTCTCTCTGCCCCTCCCCTGCTCATGCTCTGTCTCTCTCTCTCTCAAAAATAAATAAAACATAAAAAAAAAAAATTTAAAAAGGAGGCCCAGAAAGCCTCACTGCCCTGCAGGACATGCCGTGGCTGATAAACAACCGAGTCTGGGTCCAAGTGAGTGGTTCTGGCCCCGGTGCCGTCCTAGGATCCGTTGCAGCGTTGCAGCCTGGAAGCAGAGGTGGAAAACGGCTGGAGGCGACAGCACTGAACACTCTCGAGGGTTGGCCTGGCATTCCTTCGGGTTCCTCGTTGGTGGAGGTTAGTGCCTATCACACACCTAGACCAGATAAAGCCTACAGACGGTGCTGATGGGGAAGATGGGCTTTGGTGTGGACACCAGTGACTATCAGGCTATTTCTGGGACAGGCTAATGTAATTATCCGGATAGTTCAGGCAAAGGGGAAGCCGGCTTTCTCGCAAATCAGTGCTGCAGTGGTTACATCGGTTCCATATTGTTTTAAACCTGGCAGGGGTCTGTCTGAAATGAACGGACTTGCCCCCCTTGGAGGCAACCCCTCCAGGATGCTGCGAGCTGCCACGGACATTCCTTCCCCAGTGACGCCAGAAACCAGAGGAACTCTGATCTCCCCGCCTTCGGCCCTTTGAACACTAGACGCTTGAGGAGCCTGTGTTTCCCGTATGCGCATTCAGTCTCCTGTGCAGCGAAAATCCTCTTGAGGCACATCTTCAGATGAGGAAATCCGCTCATGGGGCTGAAGGGACTTGCTCAAGGTCACTGATGGCAGCAGGGCGAGCCCAAGTCCTTGTGGCCTCGGCAACAGCCTCCTCCCACCCCCACTCCCTGCCCTACTTGTTTCTCTTCCCCAATCCTAGATCTTCCTTCCAGAATGTGGCCTGCGTGGGTAGTGGAGACGGTAATTCTAATTCAACCTCTCCTATTTTGCCCCCTCCCCACTGCGTGTGTCCTCACCCACCGGGGCTGGTATCTGACCTTTCCAGGTCTCAGCATGTAGGTAACTCAGGGCCGAGGGGCTCCCCTCTCTGCAGCTGACCATGTGCTCACTCGCACAGCCCCACGGAGGGAACACGTTGAGTCCGGCCTGTCCAGCAGCAGCCTGGGCTGGAGGGGAGGTTACCTTACCTTAAATATCCGAGCTCATACATTCCCCAGATATTCTCTGTGTGTCGAGACGATGCCAGACCTGTAGTTGCAAAGACGAACCCCAAAGCTCTGTCCCTGAGAAGCCCTCAGGGGGAGGGGGACAGAGAAGCACTGATGACCGTGGGGCCCACCCGGTGGGGGGCGTCCTGGGGCCCTCAGTCTGCGCTCCTGCTACAGGCCCACACTGACCGAGAGGGTGAAAGGCAGAGAGCTCGCATGGAGGCTGGCGGGAGAGCGATGCTCCCCTACGACGGCTGGAGCAGCGCCCCCCCCCCCCAAGTAACAGGTGCAGCCGCCTACCCCAGTGACCGCTCACCTGCACTGAGGCCCTGGGGCACGGCCAGACTCATCTCTGTAGCACCAGGAACCTGGACTGGTCTCCTCCCCTCTTTAAAGACGAGCAGGCTGCAGCTTAGGGAGGTCAAGTCGTAACTGGCCAAGAGTCAAGTTGCTACCAAAGGGCGGGGACCAGACTTGAACCCTGAGGTCAGGGCCCATGTGGCCACCAGCCATGACCCCGCGCTGCCTGTGTGCTGCTAGTACGCTCCCTGGCTGCCGTTTCTGAAGGGAACTCGGGTCAATGCCACCCCACCCCCAGCCTTCTATGGACAGGTTAGCCCCACAGGCAGGGGTGAACCACGAAGTGCAATGAAGTAGGCGGATCAGAGGGCCCTGGGGGGGAGTATTCCTTAGATCTGCTCTGCAGCGGGAGCCAGGGGTCGGGCCGGCACGCCGGGGGGGGGGGGGGGGCGGGCCTGGTGCGCGTAAAAGTGACCGGGGAGGCAACAGTGAGCGAGCCAGTGTGTATCTGTGAGCACAGCAGCCCCGTGTGCAAACATTGAAACACTTAAGCTCCTGAAAACAAGAATTAAAGCTCAGATAAACACAGCTGTTTTGCAAAAACCTTACCCCACAGCAAACCCTAGGCAGAGGCTCAGGAGGCCAAAACTCTGACCTGCAAAACCGCCTGGGAAGAAAGCTTGCCGGTGGGCAAGCTTCTGTGGGCAGAATTTTACATGTTGCTTCATAGGTCCAAGTGGATCTCAGAATAAGCCGTCTGCACGCTGAAAATGCGTTAAGGCCAGGTTCTCAGGCTGGGTGGCTAGCATCATCGGGGCGGGCGGGGGGTGGGGAGGCTTCAGTATTCAAGTCAGACTCCGGGGCCCTGTGCCTGGAGATTCGGGGTCGTTCTGAGCCTGCATCTAGACGGCATCCACAGGTGATTCCCACGCACCAACCGGGGGCACGGTCCCTGTCATCCTCAAAAACGACAAGAACTTGAAACCTCACTTTCCCCAGGGACAGGTGAGAGATCAGAACCACAAATGTACGCAAAGCTCGACACGCAGTTGGTCCTTGCTAGGCATCCCTTGAGTGAGTGAACGCAGGAACCCGGCAAAGGCATCGGCTGTTGGGGGAGGGGGAGGGTCACGTTAGCAGGGGAAGCATCGTGCTTTCAAGGGCCTGGGGAGCACCCACCCCAGCGAGGGCCAAGGCCAGGGAGCCTCTGATCCACATTTGCTCTGCCCACTTGCACTGCATATTGCTGACTCCCACCCAGTAAACAGGCGGCTTGACAATGGACCTCTTTTTATGGCGCACTAAGCCTCAGAACAAAGATTCACAAGAATGCATTGTCCAAATGTGCAAGCTTCGTTCCTGCTCAGCTGGAACCACTTAGAAAACTCAGACACCAGGACTCCCCTGGCCTGCCCTGCCGCCTGTACCAGCAGGGATCTCGTTTCGCGGCTCCAGAGAGAAAGCTCTAGAGGTGACAGAGCAACAGGTGTATATGCCGCCTTCCCTGCTTTCCCTTCCAGGCTAGTGTCGGCGGCCTGGGGTTCACTTTCCCACCTGCCAAGGCCTGGTTTGGTCCGTGCCAAAGTGGAAGGCGCTGGGGTGGCGGGCCAGCTTGCAAGGAGAGGGAAGTTAAGGCAGGAGGCAGAAAATAGGAACAGAGTGAAAGTGAGATCGGCTGAGAATCTGTCTACCGAAGCTGAACTTGCCCCTGGACCCGTAGACTGCCCAGGAGAAATGTGTGCTCGCGCTGGCCGAAAGAATAGACTGTCCTTAGCAGGACTATTATAACGGTAGAAACCTAGAAACCGCCCAGATGTCCATCAACAGTGCAACGGCCGTGTAACCTGGGGATTCATCGCACCATGTGATGAGGATGATCATTATACAGACAATAGAGATAAATGTCCCAGGGTCGAGTGCAGGACGCCAGACTCGAAATTAGAGTTCACCTTCGATTCTACGTAACAAAAAGAAACAACGTATCTATGTGGTTACAAGTCAGAATCGTGGTTGCCCAAAGGGAATCCTGCAGGGGACGCTGGGGGACAGACTTCGGGGTACAGATCCTGTTCTATTTGTTCCTCTGGGTGCAGCTCACACGCTTCTTCACTTTGTGAAAATTCACTGAGCTGTTCACTTCTGATATGTGCGCTTTCTTCATGTGTTATTCTCAGGGGCATGCTGATAAATGTGTAGCCAGCTCTCAAAAAAGTAAAATATTTGGAAGCCCTTATCTGTAGCATCTCCCAATTCTGGCGGTGTGAGTGTCTCTAGCACGGCTGATTACAAACTGCTAATGTGATGCCCCTGAATGCCAGGTCGGGAAAAGAGGCACAGATTGTCTAGTCCATCCTTGCAAATTGGGTTGAGCCAGCTCCAGGGGTCCGCTGGTTGTACTTCAACAAAAGTTTTTTGTTTTGCTTTGCTTTGCTTTGCTTTGTTTTGTTTTAAAGGAAGCCTGGGGCGCCTGGCTGGTCAGTAAAGCCTGTGACTCTTGATCTCGGGGTTGTGAGTTCAATCCCCACAATGGGCATGGAGCCCATTTAAAAAAAAGGTTAAAGGGGCGCCTGGATGGCTCAGTCGGTTAAGCGTCCGACTTCAGCTCAGGTTACGATTTCTCAGTCCGTGAGTTCAAGCCCCGCGTCGGGCTCTGGGCTGATGGCTCAGAGCCTGGAGCCTGCTTCCGATTCTGTGTCTCCCTCTCTCTCTGCCCCTCCCCCGTTCATGCTCTGTCTCTCTCTGTCTCAAAAATAAATAAACGTTTAAAAAAATAATAAAATAAAATAAAGGGGCACCTGGGTGGCTCCCTTGGTTAAGTGTCTGACTCTTGATTTCAGCTCAGGTCATGATCTCACAGTTTGTGGGTTCGAGCTCCGCATCGGGCTCTGTGCTGACAGCTCGGAGCCTGGAGCCTGCTTCGGATTCTGTGTCTCCCTCTCTCTCTGCCCCTCCCCTGCTCACGCTTTCTCTCTTTCCCTCTCTCTCTCTCTCTCTCCTCCTCCTCCTCTCAAAAATAAACATTAAAAAATTTTTAATTAAAATAATAATAATAATTAAAATTAAAAGCTAAGTCTGCTCGAATGCGAAGGTGAGCCCTTGATGACCTCGCTACCTGCTTAACATCTGTCACCTACCTCCCCACCTCTCTTCTTTTTTTTTTAAATCAGCTTCTCGGGCTTTTTTTTTTTTTTTTCAACGTGTATTTATTTTTGGGACAGAGAGAGACAGAGCATGAACGGGGGAGGGGCAGAGAGAGAGGGAGACACAGAATCGGAAACAGGCTCCAGGCTCCGAGCCATCAGCCCAGAGCCCGACGCGGGGCTCGAACTCACGGACCGCGAGATCGTGACCTGGCTGAAGTCGGACGCTTAACCAACTGCGCCACCCAGGCGCTCCCTCTCTTCTTTTTTAAACATACAACAGCTTGGGGCGCCTGGCTGGCTCAGTTGGTAGAGCATGTGACTCTCGATCTTGGGGTCGTGAGTTTGAGCCCCGTGTTGGGTGTAGAGATTACTTAAATAAAACTCAAACATATAACAGCTTCATTGCAATATAATTCACAGACCATACAGTTCGCCCATTTAAAATGTACATTTCGATGGTGTTTAGTGTATTCCCAGAATTGTACAACCGTCACCACACTTAACTTTAGAACATTTCATCACCCCAAGAAGAAACCCCGTATCCGTTAGTCACTCCCCATTTCCCTTCAGCTCTTGACAACTGGTAATTTACTTCCAGTCTATATAGGTTGGTCTCCTTTACACATTTCATATAAATGGAATCATAAAACATATGGTCCTCTCTGGCTTCTTCTACTTAGCATGATGTTTTCAAGGGTCATCCATGTTGTCGAATATATCAGTATTTCATTTCTTTTCATTGCCAGGTAATATTCCACCCTATGGATGTACTTCACTTTGTTTATCCGTTGATGAGCCTTTAGATTGCGTCCCCTGTTTGGACCATTTTGAATAACGCTGCTGTGAACATTTGTGTGTCAGGTCTTGTGTGGGCGTATGTTTTCATTTCTCATCCCTAAGAGTGGACATGTTGGGTCATGGGTATCACTGTGTGTGACCATGTGAGGAGCTTCGGACTGATTTCCACGGCGGCGCCCTGTGTTACACCCCCACCGGCGGTTCGTGAGGACTTCCTGTTTCTCCACGTCCTCGACAACACTGTTTATTATCTGTCTTTTTTATGAGAGCCTGCCACGTGGGGTTAGAGTGGTGTCTCATTGTGGTTTTGATCTGTGTTCCCCTGATGACTTACGCCATGGATGGTCCTTTCATGTGCTTCCCGGCCACGTGTAAGTCTGCTACAGAGCAGGCTACATAGTAACCTTTCCCCGGGTTAAAATGGGGATTGTCTTTTTACTGACTTGTAGGAGGTTTATTTGAGAGAGGTTTATTTGAGAGAGGAAGAGAGTGAGCAGGGGAGGGGCAAAGGGACGGAGAGAGAGAATCCCAAGCAGGTAGCCCTCCATCAGCACAGAGCCAGACTCGGGCTCGATCCCACGAACCGCGAGATCATGACCTGAGCTGAAATCCAGAGTCAGACGCTCAACCAACTGAGCCACCCAGGCGCCCCTATAGGAGTTCTTTATATATACTACATACAAATCCCTTATCAAAGATATGATTCACAAAACTTTTCTTTCCTTCTGTGGGTGGTCTTTTCCTCCCACTCTTGGACGTGAACGTGTCTTCAAGAAGATGGAACTTTCAGGAGTCACAAACTCTGAAGCCTTCAAAGCCGGGAAAATAACCTAAATATGTGAGGTGATCTTTGGGATTTCTCTGGTAATACTGTTGTCCAGACTAAACTAAGCATTTCTACAGCCTCTAGAATCAGAGCTTCGGGCTTTGGAGTCTCTGGCCCTGGGTTTGAGGCTGCGTGCCTCCCTCACAGCTGAGCGAACGTGGGCCAGTCAGCCTGCCCCTCAGCCCTTAGTTTGCTTGTCCCTGAAGCGTGAACACCCCCACCACCCTCACAAAATGGACAGAGGACAGACAACTTGGAGCACTTCACGATAAGCCTTCCTGAATGATGTGTCTATACATGCCACTTTGATAAATATATTTTTTAATATAAGACCTGCATCTGGTCTGGCATAAATTATTGGACCCATAAATGATAATTCCTCTCTCCCCGATATTTACCCCAAAGAGCCTGTCACAGCTCCCTCAACCCTCTACTTTCAGATCATTCTTTTTTTTTTTTTTTTAATTTTATTTTTGAGAGAGAGAGACAGAGAGAGAGAGAGAGAATTGCAAGCAGGGGAGGGGCAAAGAGAGAGGGGGACAGAGGATCCGAAGCAGGCTCTTAGCTGTCAGCACAGAGCCCCATGCGGGGCTTGAACTCGCCAAGCACGAAATCCACGAACCTCAAGATCATGACCTGAGCCAAAGTGAGAGGCTCAACTGACCGAGCCACCGAGGCGCCCCTGCTTTTTATTCTTATTTCCTCAGGGGCCGACAGGAGCGTCTCTCAGCTTCTTGGGCCAAAAAGAACTTTACCAACATTTGAAACCAAAAGAAAGTGTTCTTTTGCTCTCCTTTCGAGAGGAAACCCTTCTGGTCCCTGGAAGGGTTTCTCGGTCTCCCCCACAGCACCATCCCCACCGCACAGAGGGGGAGCCCCTCGGGGAGTCTTGGGCCTGGTGCCTGCACCTTGCAGCCCTCACCCTGTCGCCCCCCCTCCCCCACCCCGCAGCCAGCGTGCCCCCGACGTCAGCTTGCACAGCTGCCTGGGGAGCAGCGGGCAGGAGACAGGGGGCAAGGGGCCGCGGTCTCGGGTCCTGGAGGATCAGGCCTGGTGGTTCCGAAGCCAGACTTTCTTTCACACACAGCTTTCCTCGGGGGGGGGGGGGGGGGGGGGGCATGGACACATTGCTGAAGGTTGAGCTGGAGTTTAAAAATAAAAATGAAACTCTGGTACAAGTTCCTCATCTCTGCCCCCTTGGGCTCTTAACGGTCAAGTCACTCCCTTCGGTGAGTCAGGCTGGGAAATGCCGATATCACCTCGGTCAGAGAATCCTCCCTGCAGAGCAGGCTTCCCGAGGCTCAGACCTGCTCCCTGGCACCGTGATCGTGACTGGAACACCCGACCATTGGCCAGGAGGTCCTCTAGGGGCCAAGCGGAGAGCAGGGGCCCCGCTGCCCCCCTTTTGCCCCCTGCGGGCTTTGTTTTCCCCTCTCCTCACCCCCGCGGGGCTCACGCTTGAGCCTGAGAAGCACAAGCCCTGCACCCCGGGGCTCTGAGTCAGCAGGTGGGGCCCAGGACCCCGCCCTCTGAGAAGATCCACCCAGGTGGTTCGACGCTGCCCACGGACCGTCCCCTGAAACTAACACTGATAAATTTTCCCTTTTCTTGTTTAATCAGAGCAACAGGAGACTAGGAAAGCATGGATGGAAATGGCCTGGGGCCCGGCTGCTACGCTGAGAGGTCCCTTCCAGCCCCAGCGGCTGCCTGGCCCCCTCCACTCACCGATACCCCCCACCGTACCCCAGGGGCTCTGGCACCTCCAGGGCCCAGGCTGTCGCCCAGATGTGAAGGTCCTACTAGACACCAGCTGTATCTGCCCTCTTCTTGCTTCCGGTAGCTCTAAGCACATCATGGGGCCTCAGGTAACAGCTTTTTTTTTTTTTTTTTTTTTAATGTTTATTCATTTTTGAGAGACAAAGACAGAGTGTGGGCAGGGGAAGAACAGAGAGAGAGGGAGACACAGAATCCACAGCAGGCTCCAGGCTCCGAGCTGTCAGCACAGAGCCCTTCACGGGGTTCGAACCCATGAACCGTGGGATCATGACCTGAGCCAAAGTCAGATGCCCGGCTGAACCACCCAGGCGCCCCCTCAGGTAGCATCTTTAAGGAGGGAGAACAAGAAGCCTGACCCCAGCCCCCTGAAATTATGCCAAGAGAAGAATGACAAGAAGCAGAAACAACCTAGTGCCAGCTCTCGAAATCAGATCCAGCTGGCACGATTATGAACACGGTTCTGCTCACGCTCATGTTCTGCTCACGCTCACGGTTCTGCTCACGGTTCTGCTCCTGTCCAGTCAGGAGGGGGTGGGGGGCAGCAGGGGCAAGAAGAATAGGAGGCACCTCCTGATCGGCACTGCAGAACCCAGGAGGGCAGAGCCTGGGTCCGTCCTCGCTTAACGCCAACCGATGGGATGAACTTGCGCGGGCCTTTTTCCTTCTCCATTTTAGCTTCTTGGTCTCTGCAGCAGGGAGTACATAGCTTTGCCTGTCCTGGAGCCACCGGGAGTGTGTGCTTGTCTGTGCGTGTGCATACGTGCACATGTGTGCTCTTGCTGCAGACTGGTGTCCTTCCCGAATCCCTGTGTTGAGATCCTAACCCCCAGGGTGAGGGTATTTGGAGGTGGGCCCTTTGGGGGTGCTTAGGTCAGGAGAATGGAGCCCTCATGAATGGGGTCAGTGCCCTTGTAAGAGAGGCCCCACAGAGCTCCCTCAGTCGTCTTCCACATGAGGACGCAGCAAGTGACCCCCCCTTCAGAAGCAGACCCCCACCAGACACCAAATTCGCTGGTGCCTCCATCTTGGACGTCCTATCTGCTAAGGAAAAATAAATAACAAGAAATAAATCTTGGGGCACCTGGGTGGCTCAGTCGGCCAGGCGTCTGACTCTTGATTTCGGTTCAGGTCATGATCTCTCAGTTCGTGAGATCGAGCCCCATGTCAGGGTCTGTGCTGATAGCACAGAGCCTGCTTGGGGTCCTCTGTCTCCCTCTCTCTGCCCCTCCCTGCTCGAGCACATGCTCTCGCACTGTCACTCTCTCTCTCAAAATAAATAAGCTTGAAAAAAAAAGAGGGGCGCCTGGGTAGCTCAGTCACTTAAGCACCCAGCTCTTGATTTCAGCTCAGGTCAGGATCTCACAGTTCATGGGTTCATGCCCTGCGTCGGGCCCTACGCTGACAGTGCAGAGCCCGCTTGGGATTCTCTCCCCCTCACTCTGCCTCCTTCCCCTGCTCACTCTCACTGTCTCTCTGAAAATAAATAAATATACTTAAAAAGGATTGTTTTTAAAAGAAAGAAATCTCTGCCGTTTAAACCACTCAGTCTATGGTAATGTGTTATAGATGAAGACAGTTCGTGTGTGTGCATGTGTGTATGTGTGTGCACATGTGCGTGTGTGTGTGTGTGTGTGTGTGAGCATGTGCATGCATATGTGTGTGTGCATGTGGATGTGCTTATATTAGGCTCCGAGCATGGTGAATCACTGTTCTGTTAGATGAGGTGATTTTTCCCCTTGCCATGACCTTCTGGAACGTGTACAGTCTCTTGCCTTCCGGCCTGCTCTGCCATAATGAATCACTGCAGGAACTAGCAAGCTCTGTCTCAACTCCCGTGAGCCCCAGTTCGCTCCCCCTCTTGTGCTCTGAGGACGCTGGTCAGAGCCGCAGGACGCTGAGCTCCGGGCTGCAGAGAGTATCTGGTCCTGGCCCCTTCCAGGGCCCGTCTGCCCTCAAGGGCTTCAGGCACCGGCCAAGGAGAGGGCGGCCGTGGGATCCCACTGGTCCGGGGAGATGAGAGTGGCCTAGACTCCCCAAGAACAGGTGCACTCAGAAGGAGCCCTCCCTGATCCTGGGTATCTCTGGCCCGGGGAGGCCAAGCGACTTGCCCACACGTTGATTAAACGCTTAGCATTTTTCAGGCATTTAAAATATCCTACTGAGTTTTAGCCTCAAAGTAAGTGTTTAAAATAAGTCCTCTTATTATTTTCCACTTTACAGATGGGGCCCCTGGGGCTTTCGAGGGGGTAGTTTCCTAGTGCTGCCATCACAAATGACCACAAACACAGTTTACAACAACACAAACTCATTCTCCCATCGTTCCAGATGTCAGAATTCTAAAATCAAGGGGCGCCTGGGTGGCTCAGTCATGTAAGCGTCTGACTTCAGCTCAGGTCATGATCTGACGGTTCGAGGGGTTGAGCCCCGCGTCGGACTCTGTGCTGACAGCCTACTTCGGATTCTGTGTCCCCCCTCTCTCTCTGCCCCTCCCCTGCTCAAGCTCTGTTTTTCTCTCTCTCTCAAAAATAAATAAACATTAAAGAATACAAAAATAAAAAGAAGTCTAAAATCAAGGTGCTGGCCCGGCTGTGTTCCTTCTGGAAACTTCAGGGGAGAATCCATGTCCTTGTTTTTTTTTCAGTTTGAAGAGGCTCCTTGCGTTTCTCTGGCTGGTGGCCCCCTCTCCCTTCTCCAAAGCGTGTGGCTCCAACCTCTGGTTACGTGGTCACATCTTTTTCTTCCATTGACCCTCTCACAGTCCTGTATAATTATTGCGATGACATTGGGCCCACCCGGACCATCCAGAATAATCTCCTGATCTCAAAATCCTGAATCACAGCTGCAAAGTCCCTTTTGCCAGGGGAGGTAACCTACTCACAGGTCCCGGGAATAAGGACATGGATGCCTTTGGGTGGCGGTGGGGGGGCAGGGGGGTGCTTTATTCTATGACCGAGAGCTTAAAGGACTTTCCCAAAGTCACTCAGCTGGAGAACAGTCTGGGTCGGGTGGCGTCCAGGGGCTTGCTTCCTCAAACCACTGTGACCACATGCTTGTCATCTGTGGCCACACCCAGCAGCTCTCCCACGAGCAGGGCTTGCACCTGGCTCTGCCCTTGACAGGTTCCCCTGCCCGACACTCCCCAGCCAGGGGCAAGGGTCAGCCCAGCCAGGAGTAGACAGGGAGGGCGACACCCCCAGGAATCTCAGCCTTGCCCACCAGGCCTCCAGGTCTTTAATGTCCTTCCAGTTTGAGGCAACGTCTCCTCGTGCCTGGTCGCCCATCATCCTAGACTGATAGATACCTAGGCCTCTTTCTGATCACCATCCCTTCTCTCAAAAAAGCGTTTACCGGGTACCTACTATGTGCCGGGACCCCGGGACACAGAGGAAAATCCCACCAATCATGCTTATGTGAACATTTAGGGTCAAATCCACGAAGCAAATGTCCACAATACTTACATAAAGAAGTTTCCAGGAGGGTGGCAGCCTAAGTTATAATAATCCTTTTGGCAATACATAAGAGGCACAAAAAGTATTAATATGCCAACCCAAACTCCAACTCTTGGGAATTTTCCCTGAGAAAAATGCAAGATTTATACCATTCTGTAATTTAAAAAAACACACGTGACTAGTTAATTATGGTACCTCCACCCAAAAAAATATGTAGCCACAGGAAAGAACCACAGAACACACAAACATGCTTACTGTATGATGGCTTCAGAGCATAACCTAACACGAAGCAACAGGGCACTAATTTACAAAGCTAAGGTGCATCCGGACAAGGGAACGCTAACAGCCGTGAAAAAGAAGACGGAAATCCTGCCGCGTGTCAAAAGAGAAAGATCTCCATTACCTATGCGGTTTAGACGTGGAAAAATTCTGGAGAGATCTGAGATTTGAGTGCCGCTGTTCTGAGGTCAGAACTGTATGTCTGCAGCCTTATACATGTATAATATATATAATGATATATATACACATATATACATGTATTATAATGTATATACATATATACATGCATATATTTACATAACATGCATATATTTACATATACATGCATATATTTACGTGTGTGTGTGTGTGTGTGTGTGTGTGTAACTGGTGGAGACAAGTCTTAACCACTTTGGAATAAACCACTTTGGAAAGTGTGTAATAGCTTTAATAAATTTGAAGTTACATTTATCTACCTATGACCCAGCCGCTTCAGTCTTGGATACAAATGAGATTCTTTCCTACGTGAGCACAAGGAGGCGGGGAAAAGAACATCCCTGCAAAAGCCCCGTTTAAAAGAGCAAAATATTCGAATAATGCAGATGTCATCTGCATGGCCCAGACAATCGTGGTCACGTTATACAGTGGAATACTTACAAAGTGTTGATAAATTCTTAGAACGAGTTAACCAGTTTTTCTAGGTGTCATTCTACTACCTAGAAAATGATCCATTCTGGGACCCCTGGGCAGCTCAGTTGGTTGAGCGTCCGACTCTTGATTTTGGCTCAGGTCATGATCTAATGGTTCATGGGATCAAGCCCCATGTTGGGCTCTGTGCTGACAGTGTGGAGCCTGCTTGGGATTCTCTCTCTCCCTCCCTCTCTCTCTGCCCCTTCACCACTTGTGCTCTCTCTCTCTCTTCTCAAAATAAACAAATAAAGGAGTAATTAAAAAAAGAAAATGACCTGTTCTTATGGAGCCTGCATGGTAACGGAGGGTTGGAGAGACAGAAAGACTACTGGCTTTCCACGTGGTGGTAATGAACCACTGTGAATCACTCCATGAACAGACCAGGGCTACATGTAGCCACATGAATCGCACTGAGCAAAGTTTTAAAAATCCACAAAGTTCTGGGGCGCCTGGGTGGCGCAGTCGGTTAAGCGTCCGACTTCAGCCAGGTCACGATCTCGCGGTCCAGGAGTTCGAGCCCCGCGTCAGGCTCTGGGCTGATGGCTCGGAGCCTGGAGCCTGTTTCCGATTCTGTGTCTCCCTCTCTCTCTGCCCCTCCCCCGTTCATGCTCTGTCTCTCTCTGTCCCAAAAATAAATACACGTTGAAAAAAAAAATTAAATAAAAAAATAAAAATCCACAAAGTTCTACATGTTGTCTATGCATGGGCAGTGATGAAAGATGAATGCAGAATAACGGTGATCCCACAGGACGGGTGGGGGAAGGGCTCGTCCCGTCTCTTTCCTCCCAAAGAAAAGGAAAGAGAGAAGGAAGGAGAGATGGCCGGAAGGAAGAGAGAGATCTGACGCAACCACGGCACAATGTGGACCTATTGCAGAGCACGTGGCAAGTCGCCCTGGGGCTGGCCCTGGAAGGAAGGGTGTGACCTGCCCGGGTTTGGTGGCAAGAAGAGGGAAGCACATTTCTGGAGGGAGAAGCTGCCTCAACAGACAGGACCCCTTTCTACCATGATGCCGAAACGCTTTCACCACTGCGAAGAAGCGAACACCCAAGCTGTCTTTCTCTCCCGGACGTAAGCTGTGGGCAGGATGGCCTCCCCTCTGTCCTCCTCCACACCGGGCTCACCTTCACCTCGATTCTCCCTCGTTCCCCCTCCTGTTTGTGACATTTCCGCCAGAGGTTGAGCAGAAAGTATATGGGGTCCTCCTGCGAAGCCCAGCTGCCCAGCCTCTGTCCAAACCCCCCTGGCCCCGGGGACTGAGGAATGTCTTCTGTCTTATGAGTTCTTCCAAGACACATTTACAGAGCACCTGCCGGGTGCCAGGCCCCGTTCTGTGTGCTCAGGAATAAGACAAACAAGATCTCCATTTTCTTGAAATTTACATCCAGTGGGAGGAAACAGAAACTCATAGGTAAGGTAGTATCTGATAAGTGCCATGTAGAATATCCAACAAGATAGTCTGATACTGACCAGCGTCCCTCGCGAATCCCACCGGACTTTAGAGACTTCTTGCTTTTCCCTCAATGAGGCTTAAAGTGAACTTTTGACTCTCCCCCCCAAAAATAAAAATCTGTTTTAGGCTTATGATTCTCTTTCACTGAAGAAAGAGGGGATTCGGGTTAAAACAGTTTCCCAACTGGTAGTTGTTGGAAAGAATCGCTTTGCTCTCTGTCCCTCTGAAATACCATTGGTGTGCCAGGAATGTGACTTTTATGAGCATTCTCCGGTGACAGCGCCTGTTCCTTGCCTGTTCTTGCCACGATTAGTTGGTAACAACGCTTGCAGGAATGAGCCAGCTCTCTCTCACCAGTCAGGTGATGCACCCAAAGATTTACTTTTTTAATCTGTAAAACAGGGGCGCCTGGCTGGCTCAGTTGGAGGGAAATGCCACTCTTGATTTCGGGGACACGAGTCTGAGTGTAGAGATTACTTAAATACATTTAAACTGTAAAAACAAAAACGTCACGGGGAACTATGATGATTATTGGAGTGTATCTCACTCTTTCTTTTTAAAGGCATTTTTTTTTTCCTTTTAAGGATAAAAGGTGTGGAAAGAATCATTCTCTCTTTCTTTCCAGAAATACTTTGTGAGCTCTGTTCTGTGCAGACCATGGTGTTTGGTGCTGGGCAGGGAGATGATGGAAGAACTTCCTGCATTCAGAGTTTCCTGACCATTGGCCCCCAGATGGTCACAGGGTGCGACAAAAAGGGTAAGTGCCTGAGAGGCGCTGTGCAATGGAGTTCAGGGTGCAACCGGGATTCCTTCCTGGGGCAGTCATTGCCCACTCCATGGGGCGGGGCTCTAGAGGATAGGAAGGATCCTCAAAGGAGCAGAGGCTGGGGGGTGGGGGCGAGGAAGGGGGTATGACCCTGTCTAGCCCCTCCAAAAATCACTGTCCTTGCAACCCGTTGTCCAATGTCTGAAACAGTATTTTCTCTTGTTATTTTTTTCCCCAGATATTTTAAGGCTGGTGAATAAATCCAGCTCTTGTTACCCCGTCTTACTTAGAAAGCCCCCCCCCAAATCTGTTTTTTATCTGTAAAGCCTCTTCCTATCGGTGATCCCCACTGTCCTGTCAATGTGGTCACCCAGTGACTAGATTACTAGGTGCCCGAGGGTGAATTCTCCACAGTGACTTCTGGTGACAGTAGAGACAGGTTTAAGGCCCGGAGACCAAGTTCAAGTCCAGCTCCTGCTACTAAATAAATGACTTTGGGCATGCCACTTGGACTCTGGCCTCCGTTTTGTTTCCAGATGGCATAACGCTGCCTGCCTCACCTTCAGGGAACAGAGTTTGAAGGTGAAGGAAAATGTGGATAAAATGCCTTTGTGAGCTCTAAAGTCCCACGGGGTTGTAAGGCCTCTATCAGCCATTCGTACAGGCCTCCCCCACCTCGGTCGACACGGGTGAGTTGCCCACCTCAGAGCCGGCAGGGGCGGGTGACCTTGCTAGGAGCTGCTGGCAGCAGTGAAGGTCGGGTGAGAGGGGGGCAAGGCTTGTTGTAGGGCCCAGTGTTTCTCAAACCCAGCACGCCTTGGACCCACTCAGCGAAGGTCATCAACGTGCAGGTTCCGGGGGCCAGCCACCCTATCAGACTAGAATATGTAGGGGTGAGGCCCGGAAATCCGTATTTTCCACAAGTCCTCCAGAGGATTCTGGTGTAAGTGGCTCTGGGACCGTGCTTTTTTCGTTTAAATTGTTTCTTTTTGGGGCACCTGGGTGGCTCAGTAGGTCGAGCATCCGACTTCAGCTCAGGTCATGATCTCGCCGTCTGTGGGTTCGGGCCCCTGCATGGGTTCTGTGCTGACAGCTCGGAGCCTGGAGCCTGCTTCGGATTCCGTGTCTCCCTCTCTCTCTGCCCCTCCCCACTCGTGCTCTGTCTCTCTCTCTCTCCCAAAGATAAATAAACATTAAAAAAAAAATTAAAAAAAAAAAAAGAACATAGGATTGAGAGTCTGGAGAGCTGGGCTTTAGTCCTGTCTCTCGCTTGCTCTGCGACCTTCTGTAAGTCACTCAAATTCTCCATGATTCGGTTTCCTCACGTGCAAAGGGAAGAGTGCTGCCCTGTCTTCATCTCAGGACTGTGAAGTGACATCACAGGAGACCAGGGCTATGGAAATCCTTTGAAATGTAGGAAGCGCTGAGCTTCTGAAGCACAGTCCCAGGGACAATGGAAGTAGAGCCTGCGAGCAAGGCAGACTTGAAAGCCATCGCAGAGGCAGCCGGGGCCTCAGGGAGAGCCTGGGGCAAGGACGTCTTGACCCAGAGCGGGCCAGGGGGGCATCCTTGGGGAGGCAGGGTGCGTCCTATGTGTGGGTCAGAGGAGGCCAGGGCGAGGGTGGGAACTGAACCTGGAGGGAGGGAGGGAGGTGAGGGAGGAGACTTCCACACCACAGGGGAAGGGGCGAGGCCAGAGGAGCCAGGACATAAACCACAGGGGTGCAGTTCACATGGGGCACCTGGGTGGCCTGGTCGGTTAGGCATCTGACTCTTGCTCTCAGCTCAGATCATGATCTCATGGTCCGGTGAGATGGAGCCCCGAGTGGTGCTCTGGGCCGAGAGCCCAGAGCCTGCTTGGGATTCTCTCTCTTTCTCTCTCTCTCTCTCTCTCTCTCTCTCTGCCCCACCCCTGTTCACATGCACTCATGCTCTCTCTCTCAAAATAAAATAAGTAAATTAAAAAAAAAACAACGTTGGGGCACCTGGGTGGCTCCCTTGGTTGAACGTGTGACTCTTGATTTTGGCTCACGTCATGACCTCACAGTTCATGGGACGGAACCCCGTGTTGGGCTCTGTGTTGACAGCGCGGAGTCTGCTTGGAATGGTCTCTGCCTCTCTGCCCCTCCCCGCTCACAGGCTTTCTCTCTCTCTCTCTCTCTCTCTCTCTCTCTCAGAAATAAAATACATAACATTACAAAAGTAAAGAAAACATAAAACGTAAAAAACAGTTCATTTAACCCTAAAAACACCAGATTGATGCGATAGCTCATGTTCCCAGTTTCCTTGGCCCCAGAAAGGGTAGTTAACTGGCCAAAGTCACACAGCGAGGAGGAGGCTGAACCAGTATCTCCGTCCAGTGATTGTGGCTCCGGAGTCCACGCTCCTAATCGCTTTGCTGGCTCTCTGTGGCAAAGGGAGAGAGGGAAGGTTAGGACAGCGGTTCTTCTGGAGAAGGAGGGACAGAAGGGGAACCAGAAGGTTCTGCAGGGAGCTCCAAGGCTGTGATGTTTGGGGCTTTTTTAAAAAAGCATCTGCACGAATATGACTGAATCCGTTTGCGAGGGCCGTCATAGCAAAGTACCGAGGACTGGGTGGCTTAAACGGCAGAAATTTCTTTTCTCGCAATCCCAGAGGCTGTCCTTTCCCACAGCCTCTCTCCCTGCCTCGTAGATGAAGATGCCTTCATGCAGTCTTCACTCTGTACGTGTCTGTGTCCTAATTTCCTCTTGTAAGGACGCCATTCATAGTAGATTACAGCCCATCCCTGTGACCTCATTTTAACTCAATCATCTCTTTCAAGACCCTTGTCTCCAAAAACAATCACATTCTCGGGAGCAGGGGGTAAGACTTCAATGTATGAATTTGGGGGCGGGGGCCCATAAATGATGGCCGAATAAGAAGATAGGACGGAGCTGGTGCTCCACATTGCTTTGTATGCATAAAATATTTCATAATTTAAAAGTCAGTGTGATCGATTACAAATACCGCACTTAGTAATGACGAGGCACGCTGGGTGGGAAGGGGAAAGAGTCCCCAAGAAGTGGCCACGTGCAGCCTCACTGCGGTCCAGAGCCGGCTTCTCAGGCTGCGCCCTAAAAGCACTTGGAGACCTTTGAGAGCACTCTGAAGTCTGAGCCCCACCCAGAATCAATGAACTCAGAACCTTGGGCTGAGGCTCACATCTTGGAGGGCAAACAGGTTCCCCAGGTGTGTCCAACATGCACCGGGGCTGAGAACCGATGCTCTAAGTCGGTGGGTGGCTTGCAAACTAGCCTCTGCGGAATCACCTGGAGGGCCTGTTAAACCCAGGGCGCTGGGCCCCGCCTCTGAGTCGGAGTCAGTCTGGGGCAGGGCGGAGACCCCGCCGTCCTTGTCAGTTCCCAGGGGCTGCTGCTCCAAAGACCATCTCTGGAGAACACGGCTCTGAGCGGGTGCACAGCTGCAACCTGCGGCCAGACACCTGCTGTTTGGGGAGCATGGGGTTTTGTAAAGATGGGAGGGTGAATGCCACGCTCTCCCCATCACCCCAGTCTCCACTGCTCCCTATCGCTTGGTGGGGGGGCTTTCTCTGCAAGAGGGGGAGGGTCTGCAGAGAAGCTCCTCCCGGTGGTGAAACCCGTCAGGCAAGGTCAGTGTGACATCAGTATCTATCTGTTCCCCACTCCTCCGTCCATTTCTTATTCAGCACACCTTTATTCGGCACTAATCATGTTTTGGGTACTGTGCTAAGGGCTGGGCCCGCAGCGCCGAATAAGACATAGTATCTGGCCTGGAGGAAATGACACTGAAGGAGAAACAGTAGTTTCTGTCTCTTTGCCGACTCTCCTGTGCGGGTTTCAGGCTGTCAGTGCCTGGCCTCTCCATTTAAACCTCTGTGGGGGGGCGCCTGGGTGGCGCAGTCGGTTAAGCGTCCGACTTCAGCCAGGTCACGATCTCGCGGTCCGTGAGTTCGAGCCCCGCGTCGGGCTCTGGGCTGATGGCTTGGAGCCTGGAGCCTGCTTCCCATTCTGTGTCTCCCTCTCTCTCTGCCCCTTCCCCGTTCATGCTCTGTCTCTCTCTGTCCCCAAAATAAATAAACGTTGAAAAAAAAAATTAAACCTCTGTGGGATTGACATTCTCTCATATACGCGAACGAGGAAGCAAGATTCAACAGGGTGGATATAGTGTAATTGCAACTATATTAAAATAAAATGCATTTTATTTTTTTTAACTTATTTTTGAGACAGAGAGAGACAGAGCATGAACGGGGAAGGGGCAGAGAGAGAGGGAGACACAGAATCGGAGGCAGGTTCCAGGCTCCGAGCCATCAGCCCAGAGCCCGACGCGGGGCTCGAACTCACGGACCACGAGATCGTGACCTGAGCCCAAGTCAGACGCTTAACCGACTGAGCCACCCAGGCGCCCCATAAAATGCATTTTAAAAAGAGACACAATACGGGGCGCTTGGGTGGCTCAGTCGGTTGAGCGTCCGTCCGACTTCGGCTCAGGTCACGATCTCACGGTCTGTGAGTTCGAGCCCCGCGTCGGGCTCTGGGCTGACCGCTCGGAGCCTGGAACCTGCTTCGGATTCTGTCTCCCTCTCTCTCTGCCCCTCCCCCGCTCATTCTCTCTCTCTCTCTCTCTCTCTCTCTCTGTCAAAAATAAACGCTAAAAAAATTAAAAAAAAAAAAGAGAGACACAATACGTGAAGATGTTAAGAAAGGGCAGTTCCAGGGTTGACCCTGGAAGGGGCATCGTGGGTGGGCTTCACTTCCTTTCTTACACTTTTCTCCTGCGGCGTTTCTATAATTAGCACCCCTACTTTCACCATCAGAAAGAATAACTCATATAAACACCCTCTCCTCCCTGTGTGTGTCTGCACGAGGCTGTGTGTGTGTGTGTGTGTGTGTGCTCACGCACGTGTGTCTGCACATCTGTGCTTGTGGTCCAGGGTGGAGAGACGTTTTATGCTTAGAGAAATTACTCATATTAAATTGAGCGAATGGTTTTATTTCAGTGTGGTCAGACGGGGGACATTTGATTCCTCGCTGACCGTTTTGCGGATACAAGATCACCCCTCCACAGGACAGAATTTTTCTAGAGCAGGAGCGCTGACCCATTTGCATGGCAATGCACTTGAAAGTAACAGCTTCTCAGTGATGTCGCCATGACAAATCACATTTCCCAGCGTTTTGTGCGGACGTAGGTTCTTGGAGAGTGGGAAAGGCTATCTGCCCCCTCCACTAATCCCAGGGAATTTGCTGGATTTTGACTCTGCTCTCTTGCCCTCGGTGGCAACTGTCACCTCCTAACATACAGTGACAGGTGACACGCCATGCATTCTCTTCCCTCACCTCCGGTGAGATGCGGGGGAGACCTGGAGGAGCGGAGAGGGACCGGGGGGCTGACTCTGCTTTGCTTCAGTCCCCTCCCCACTGCCAAACACCAACTGTGTACCGGGCACAGGCAGGTGCGAAATTCGTTTGTGTTCTTGCAGGTCGCCAGAGTCTAGATAGTGGTTTCTAGAGCCCCCCGAAGAATGTTGATTCGCTCCCCCCCGCGGACCCAGGTTTCGGAAGATTTTGTGCACCTTATAGTGACCACAAACTGCCACCTGTTTCTGCACCCTCCAGGTGAAATCCTACCTACACTATCCCACTCAGTCCCCACGGCAGTGCGACGATGGGCATGTCATTGTCACCCCACGTTATGTAAGCAGGAAACACAAGGCACAGCGAAGCTTAAGACTTTGTCCAGGGCCCTGCAGCTGCTCAGAGTCAGGATCTGAATTCAGGCCTCTCAGACTCCACCCTGAGCTCTTCTGTGATGCCATGCTCTTTTGTCTTTTCGAAATGAGGTTATGATCGAAACCAAAATACTAATACCCAAACTGCATTATTCAATACTAACTGCCTTTACTTTCAATTGGTAAAGAATCGCCTGTATAAACTGGCCGCGCAGAGGGCGTTCTGGGCCCCTGTTGCTCCGATTCTGACAGCTGGTTCATTGGTGCAGCCCTATGCTGGATGTTGTGAAATGTTGAAACTACGCTCAAGGTCTTGCTCACCGGCTCCCCCCAACCCCAGCTGGTTCCCCTCCCCACTTCCTCCCTCTCTTCCTTCCTCCCATCCCTTCCTTCTTCCCTCCCTCCCTCCTTCCCTCCTTCCCTCCTTCTTTCCTTCCCAGTTTTTAAAATTCAAGTGAAAATCTCATAACCTATAGCTAACCATCTTAAAGTGAACAGTTTAGTGGCGTTTACTACATTCACTATGTTGGGCAACCTCCACCTAGTTCCACGATTTTCATCACCCCAAAAGGAAACTTAGCGTCCATTGAGCAATGACTGCCCATTGTGCCAGTGCCTGGAAACCATCATTCACCAGCTTTTGAAGCCTGCCCAGGTTAGGATCTCTGTTCCAGCCTGGGGGCCAGCTCTCTCTGTCTACCTTCCTGAGTGAAATCCCTCAATGGGAAGGGGCTGCCTGAGCCGCCTGCAACCCCCTTCCCCACGGCCCTCCTGCAATTCCAGGACAGCGGCCCCTAGTGACTTCGGGCTGTGAGACTCCTCTCTGAAGCCCGCCAGTTCTGAACGGCCAGAGGTACAGGAACCCTGTAGCCCCGTGGGATGCGGAATCCACTCGATTACAAAATACTAACCAGCAGGACAAGAGCAGGGTTCCCGTGTCTCCTTTCACTTTCTGTCACCTTCCACACGCAATAGCTTTTACTCTTGTGAAAAACCAGATGCTCGGTGGGGAGATACATATTTAAAAAAAATGATGCTTTTTAAAATTTTATTTATTTCGAGAGAGAGAGCGCGAGCGAGCATGGGGAAGGGGCAGAGAGAGAGAGGGAGAGAGAACCCCAAGCAGACTCCGCACTGTCAGCACAGAGCCCAATGCAACTCACGAACGGTGAGATCACGACCTGAGATGAAATCAAGAGTCGGATGCTCCAGCGACTGAGCCACCCAGGCACCCCGGGAAAGGCACCCTTTTGACGGGCTTTTGCATATATGATGGAAGGAGCCAGCTAGTTTGCTCAAAGGGTGTGTGGACAGCACGTGCTATGGGAGAATAGGATACTGAGATTGCGAGCAAAATGTGCCTGCTGTTTTACAGCCGAGAAAGCATTACAAATTCATGATCTCATGCACATTTCTCAAACAGAAGATAATGTTCTTATTCCCATTTTGCAGATGAGGAAATTCAAGGAGTCGGAAGCTAATTGACTTGCCCAAAGCTGCACAGCTGGAAATTGCAGGCAGGCCTTCCTGACTCCAAAATCAGTGCCTTTTTCAGGACACCAAATATTATGGGCCGACTGCTGGTGTTTCCCCACAATACATAGGTTGAAACCTAATCCCCAATGTGATGGTGTTGGGAGGTGGGGCCTCTGGGAGTGATTCGCTCGTGAGAGTGGAGACTTCATCAGTGGGATTAGTGCCCTTGTGAAACAGACCCCAAGGCCCCCAGCGGATTTGGTGACTGGTGAGGGAGGGCCCACTCCCTGGGTCATAGCCTTCTTCACTGTGTCCTCACATGACATAGGTTTTTATCCCCAGGTTTCCATTTGCTTGAATTTGTCACATCTGTCAGGACCTGACCGATGAGCAAGATCAAAGGCCAGAATCATCCTCTTAGCCTTGCTGTATCCAGTGAGTGGAGACACACATGAGTCGGACCCCTCATCTTAGACATCTCTGAATTCTGCGGAGTGCAGGTGAAGCATGATCCAGCCCCTGCACACACCTTCACTTATTCCTCCCTGCCTCCTGACGTCCCACACTACACTCTATGTTACATTCACTCCAAACCGTTTGAAGTTCCGAAGCGTGCCAGAAAATTCTTTACCCCTATGCCTTTCATCATTATTCTGATAATTATGACAATGCTGATACTGTTCTCCTGGGTCTTCCTAATGTGCTGGGTTCTACACATGTGCTGTTTCACTTAAATCCCCCCTCCCCAACTCATGAAGCTGTCATTGTCAATCCCACTTAACAAATGAGCAAACTGAGGGTCAGGGTGAAGAGCTGGGCTTTGGAGCCAGACAATCTGGGTTCATGCCCAGCTCCACTGCTATCTAATTAGTCTGACCTTGGGCAAATTCCATCCGTCTCCCAGCTCCAGTGTCTTGCGTAACACTGAGCATGATGAACCTGCCTCGTGGGGGCTGTTCTGAGAATTAAATTAGATGGGCACGGCGTTTGGCAACTGGTTAGAACTTCAAAAATGTTCGGAATTGTTAATGCCCACTTCGTAAGTGGCCAAGAAAGAAACTGACTCAGCTCAGCTCTGATTCCAACCCCTTGGCTTCTCAAGTTGCTAGTTCAGGACCCAGCTGTGTCCCCTCTGCTCCACCACGGCAAGGTGGGCTTCACTGCCCTTCTTTAGAGATGAGGGCACTGATGCTCAGGCAAGGTTCCAGGTGCTTCTTTTTCACTTGGCCTAAATGCCTCTCAGAACTTCTAGGAAGAGTTTTATGATCTCCTTCTGCCCTCTCTGTGGCTCCCTCCCTTCCAAGTTGAACAAACACCCTTCCCCCTCAGTCTCCTCCATACTGGGTCGTCTGGAATGCTTTCCTGCAGATCCAGGGCCAGGAGTCCCTTGCAAGTCCTGTTGGAATCAGATCTTCTCACCGCCCCCCACCCCCACCCCCAGCACTGGGCCTGGGTAAGGGAAAGGGTTCAGACCTCTTTGTAGAAGAAACCAACGGCTTATAATCAGGTAAGTCAACACCTGATATTATTTGGGCACATCCCAGCCCCCAACACATCCAGGATGGCTGGAGGTGAAGGGTGGAAAAACAGTGAAGGATTTTGATGTAACTCTTGATGCCCTGCTAGAGGTCAGTGCAAAGATACTTTAAAGAACACTGTCTATATTCCTGAGAAATGTGGCAGAATTTCAAGACAATGATGGGATGGGCTTGAGGGCGGGAGGAGCAAGGCAGAGGGAAGAAGACTATCCGTTCCCCATGCGTGTTGTGTTGTTACACGGGGAAAAATGCATTCACTGCCATTACAGAGGAGGGGAAAGATGGGGCCTCCGTAAGATCCGACGCTGGAATTACAGACAGGAGCTTTCTGGGAATTCCTATACTAAAAGTCCTTGGAGAGCCAGCTACTCGTGGTGGCACAGGCACCCCTATCCCTCCCCTGATCCTGCTTTATTTTTCCTCATAGCACTTGGCACCTCCAGACACATCAGATACTTGCTTGTTGTCTGTCCCCTTGCCTCCCAGGCCGGAATTTTGTTGTTCGGGTTCCCAGCTGTGTCCCCAGGGCCTAGAACAGTCCTGACACTTAGTAGGCCCTGGCACTTAGTGGGCCCTCAATAAGTATCTGTTGGAGGCCTAATGTCTTGAACGCACACGCTGTCACCGACCCCGCTGCGAGGCGGGCCGGGCGGGATTGGCATCATTCCCAAGCACGGGGCGGGGGGGAGCGGACCCAGGGGGCAGGAACCCGGCTGGCCTCAAGGTCGGGAGGCTGGCGCTGGAGCCCGAACCCTGACCGATAGGCTGTGACCTTGGGCCAGCCCTGCGTCTCCGGGGGCTTGGGGTTTCCACGTCTGGGTCAGCGGGGCGTCGAGCCCCCCACCCCCACCCCCCGCCAGCGCGCCCCGCGCAGCGGCTCGCCCGCCCGCTGTGACTTGCCCAAGGTCACCCCGCCGCGGGGGCCCCCACCCCCACTCCGGCCCCCGCCCCCACCGCGGGTTTTGGGGTGGGGGCCGGCGCGGGGCGGTCCCG
>NW_024412417.1:37711586-37726667 GCF_014898765.1 Herpailurus yagouaroundi | reverse complement strand
GGGGGGGGGGAGCGCACGCCGCGGGGCCGCCGCCCGGGTCCACCCAGCTGCGCGGAGCGCGCGGCGGAGCCCCGCGCGGGGAGGGAGGGGGCGCTCGGGGTGGCTGCCCCCCAAGACCCCTCCTGCGCGCCAGGTGAGGGCGCGGGGTCTGGCCCCGGCGCAGCGCAGCCCGCGTCAACTTGCTTGGGGGCTGGAAGGCCAGGCGCTTCGAAGAGAGGAACTGGAGGGGGGTGAGCAAAATCTCCATTGGCCTCAAGACTTCCTCCTGGGGTAACCACCCGCCTATGTTTAAAGAGCACTTCCTCTTTGCCCTTTATCTTTTCATCATCTTTTTTTTTTTTTTTTTTTTTTTTAAATGGAAGTTCAGTGTTACCGGGTGGGTGCCCTTGCAGCCTGCAGGGCTTTTCCTGGGTCTGTGTTCACACACAGTGGGTCTCGAACCGGTGCGTCCCGTGTTCAGGGTGGGAGGGAGAAGGAACCGAGGACTTCGACCCCCCCCCCTTTCACCAGCTGGAACCCTGAGTGTGTGTGTGGGGGGTCGCATTTGATCCCCACCCAGCTGCAAGAAATGGAGCCGGTGGGGGGAGGGGGGGCTCAGCGGGAAGGAGGCTCCGCTGGGGAGTGTCACGTGGACTTTGCACCTATGCTAAATTCCTGGCCCTGCAGCCTCGCTAGCTGTGTGACCTTGGGCAAATCGCTCACTCTCTCCGGTCTTAGATGTCTGTCTGTAAAATGGGTGCTTTGAGTAGGGCCTAGAGAAAGTGAGCGTGGACTTCCTGGCCTGGAGGGGGCGCAGTAATGGAAAGTCTCATTGTCAGTCATCTGGCCTCTAATGTCTGCATCCCCCTCCGCCTGGAAGGGGTCCCTGGGCACCTGGGACGCTCTGGGTAGATATTTGTGAAAGGAAGAGCTGGATCCGTGAATTTTGAGAAATGAGTGGGTGTGGGTCTACGTTTTGGCTTCCTTGCCCTGTAACATCCATCCCACAATCCCCAGAGAGCCACGTTTTGCCACCTGGGATCTCAGTAATCCATCCCCTCCCCAGGAGGATTATCTTGTGAAAATATTGATTCCTTGTGAAAAGGAGCTCAAACTCTGACTGTGAGCCTCTCCTATTCTTGGAAGAGTGCATTCTGTGGAAATGAAAAGGAAGCATCTTTTTGATTGCCACCACCAGATGACTGTCTGACGAGGGGTGGCCAGGGCTAACAGCTGGGCTGGTTTCCCAGGCTTGGGGGTTCCTGTAAACGTGGAGGAAGCTGGGGAGAGGTGGTTTTTCTCCCTTGGTGGGGCATGCAGGAGTGGTCAGCGGGCCTGAGTTTTCTTCCTGGGGAGGCACGTTGGAATGTGCATTTTCCGGATTTTGCCGAGACTGTTGGCATGGGGAGGGGCAGTGTGTGTGATGAAGGAGGCTAGGGTGAGGTTAACACGCAGGGGTACTTGGAGATGGCCATCAGATAAAGGGCCACTCTGGGTTTCTGCACTTTGGGAGGTTTTTAAAGTAATTTTGCTTTCGCTGTCCCTTCTCCTTTCTCAGCTCCCAAAGGCTTCTGAGCACCTCTCTTAGCATCCTGTGTGTGTGTTTTTTTGTTTTTCCCACATCTGGAGGGCAGGAGGTGAGCCTGAGTGCTACTATTGTGACAGGCAAGAGCAGGTGCCTTTATGCAGCAGCCAGCTGTGGTTTGAACACCTGCAGATTCATTTTTAAGTCGTGGAGTGGTTCACGGTTACCTGTGAAGCAGAGGTTTTATTCTTACTTTACAAGACCTAGAGAGAGTGCAGGACTTGGTCTCAGACCCTTAGTAAGTGGTGGATTCAGGATCCTCACCCGCCTTCCGTCTGGAACGCGCTCTCGCTCTTTCCTGTGGGCTCGGCTCCCTTCTGAATGGCCTTTGTGTTTCCCTTGGCACCTGGCAGGCTGTCTGGCATATGCTTGGATACATGGTACATGTTTTGTGACAGACGAACAAAAGAGAGATGGTTTCCCTTTGGCTCTTTATGGAGGTACATTCTGTCTCCACCTCAAGGTCAGTGTACTGGCCTGTAGGTGACCTTGAGATTGTTCTCTGGCAGTTCTTGATTCCCCATTCTGGAATCCCAGCCTCCGACAGCTTACCTCAGGATCCAGAGACCATGACAGGAGGGACTCTTGAGGGACGCCAGGGCCAAGAGATTGTGGCCTCACGCTCAGCATTGCTGTCCCCTCCTTGTTTGAAGAGACCTCTGTCCTGTGGCTTCAGCAGGCTGGGACTTGGCCGTCTTTGGTGAAACCATCTTCCAGTGAGCAGTGTGGAGGCAGTGTTGTGTCAGTGACACATCAGATTTTAGATGGGTCCGCTTTCGCTACACGCTGGCCGGGCAGCCTTCGAGAGGTCGCTGCACTCCTGGAACCATCTTTTCCGCATCTGTGACCAGGCAAAATCACCTCCGCTCTACCTGCTTCACCTCACAGGTGCCTGAGTAAGAGAGCAAGACCCAAATCCACACCTCCACTTTTGCCACTTACTGCCCATGGGCATGTCACCGCGTTTCAGAGCCTCAGTGTTCTCATTTGTAAAATGGGACCATTTAGCGCGGGGTTGCTTTGCTCGTGCAGGAGTGGGGCGCCCTTAGCTGAGACCCCTGATAAATGGCGGTCCTCATCAGCGGTGACATTCAGCCTTTCCTCAGTGCAGGATGAGCTTCTCAAAGGCCAGACCCACCTCTCTGTTTTAACGTGACTTGGAGCTTCTCCAGACAAGTAAATTGAGGCGGGGAGGGGAACCGGCTGATTTTATTCATTCTCTCCTTCCCTGTCTGGGACAGTTGATAAAAGCTCTATGAGAAAGCATCATCAAGATCATGTTTTGGGGAGCCTGGGTGGCTCAGTCAGTTAAGCATCTGACTTCAGCTCAGGTCATGATCTCACGGTTTGTGGGTTCGAGCCCCACGTCGGGCTCTGTGCTGACAGCTCGAAGCCTGGAGCCCTCTTCGGATTCTGTGTCTCCCTCTCTTTCTGCTCCTCCCCTGCTTCTGCTCGGTTTCTCTCTGTCTCTCAAAAATAAATAAGTGTAAAAAAAATAAAAAGATCATGTTTTTTGGGGGGTGCCTGGGCAGTTCAGTTGATTAAGCATCTGAGTCTTGATTTCAGCTCAGGTCATGATCTCACAGTTCGTGAATTTGAGCCCTGAGTCTGGCTGACAGTGCGGAGCCTGCTTGAGGTAGTCTCAGTCTCTCTCTCTCTCTCTCTCTCTCTCTCTCTCTCTCTCTCTCTCCCTCTCTCTCTCTCTCTCTCCCTCTCTCTCTCTCTCTCCCTCTCTCTCTCTCCCTCCCTCCCTCCCTCCTTCCCCCTCTCCCCCTCTCTCCCTGTCTCTCTTCATGCCCCTTTCCCACTCACACTTGCTCTCTCTCAAAAATAAATAAATAAACTTAAAAATAAAAGATCATGTTTTTCATCCATTTCTGAGGGCAAAGGTCTTTTTCCCCTCTCATGAAGTTAACTCTTTACGTGCTCATGACATCCACTTCCTATCTCGTAACCTTCCCATGAACTCCTTCCAGCTTTCCATCAACCCCGGAGTCCCCCAGATTCTCAGAAGGACAAAGCCCCTGTTGCTTAGGAGTTAAGTCTTTGATGGCCTGAAAAGGGGTGAGTGGCTTCACCAGGTTGAAAGAGAGGTAGGAACTTAGCCAAGGATGCATGAGGTTAAGGGCCATGGTATTTGTCCTGTTAGGCTTTTCTACTTGTAGAGGCGGGTTGTGGGTGTGGCTTTAGGGCTCAGACCACCTGGGTTCGCATCCTGGTTCTGCTGCTTATCAGCTCTGTGACCTTGGGCAAGATTTATCCTCTCTCTCTGGGCCTTCTTCAACTTTCAAATGAGGAGTGGTACACCGCCTGGAAGGGTTGTTGTGGAGATCAAGGAGAACCTTCCAGCACATTGCCTGGCTCATAGGATGTGCTCTGCCAATGTCCCTTCCTTTCCCCCTACCCCGGTTCTTTCCATCCCCACGCCCGTCCCGTTGTCCTCTCCCTCTCCTAACCAGGCTATGGTTCCCACTGGTAATTGAGCCTTTGGCTGGCGGCTTCTTCTTAGATTCCAGTTCAAGGCGCCATGCCTTCCCAAACCAGTCGTTGACTGGCTTTCATACGGTGCTTCCGCTGAATGAAGAGATAATCATACCGGAGCTCGTCAAGAAGAGTAAACTGGGGAGTCATTGAATTTACGGCCTGTCCCATTGATTTTTTTTTTTTTTCCCTTTTCGAAGACTTACTTACTAGTTGCCATCTGCTCTGAGGGAAGGAGACATCATGTTCATAAATATATAAATAATCGAAGTCAACGAAGAGATTTGTTTCAAGAAGCGTGGCTGAGAGTGATTTTAATAAATATTTAAGATAGGGGCGCCTGGGTGGCGCAGTCGGTTAAGCGTCCGACTTCAGCCAGGTCACGATCTCACAGTCCGTGAGTTCGAGCCCCGCGTCAGGCTCTGGGCTGATGGCTCGGAGCCTGGAGCCTGTTTCCGATTCTGTGTCTCCCTCTCTCTCTGCCCCTCCCCCGTTCATGCTCTGTCTCTCTCTGTCCCAAAAATAAATAAAAACTTAAAAAAAAAAATATTTAAGATAATCTGAAACCATTAGAGGAATTGCAGGGTTTATGAAAAAACTGGAAATGTGTTTTGGAGAAGTTTCTTTTCTTCCCAAGTCAAGTAAGTGTCAAGAGTAGAAAATGAGGACAGAGCATCTTCTGACCATGGACACAGGGCCGTGAGGGACGTGAAGGGCCGCCAGTCCGTTTGTCTCTACTGTGGGATGTTGGCAGTGGGGTTGTCACCCATTTATAGGGACTGATGGGTGGGGACGCTGAGGGTAGCCAAATCCACAGAACCAAGGGGAAGGGACCTCAACATTTTTGAGAGTTACTTGAGACTCGGGCGGCCAGTGGGTAACACACGTCAGGAATCACCTTGGGGCCTGCACATTTCAGATCCTGCCTGTGAGAGTCAGTGGCAAGCTTCTAGAAGGTTCCTAAAGACACATCTTTTTTTGGTTAGCGATGGGCTGCGTTTTAGTGAGTCCTGCTAAGGCCCATAAGTTGGAAGGCTTCTAGGTGGTCAATGCGAGGGATGTGGGAGTAGGGGCACGTGAGAGCCGAGGAGCATCTTGGAACAGGGCTTCCCAAACTGGAGTGTTCCCTCAAATCACTTGGAGGTTTCTCTGCAGATTCTGAGTCAGAGGCAGGGGTGGGCAAAGATTCTGGTCCGGGGACCGCACTTGGAGTAGGGAGAATGTGGAAGCCCCCACTCCCATCGTTCATTCAGGACCCGGAGCTCATAGATGTGAATCTGAACATGACGCTGAGTGTCGTGGGGCAGCTCGTCAGTGGAAGAGGCAGCCAGGCCCATGATACACACAATTAAAAAGACGGAGGCCTAGAACAGATGACAGTGACAACACAGAGGGCTGGGCAGGCCCAGGAGGCACCGAACAAGCCCCACGAGGCCTGGACCCTCTGAACAGTTGAGGTGGGGAGGGCAGCACTGTGAGCGCAACAGGCCTTCACACGTGGTTGTGGGCTGCAAGGATCGAGCAGGAAGTTCATGCTCAGAGGGTCAGGTTTTAGGCGTCCAGTAGTCTTAATTTAACACACGAGGGAACTGGAACCCAGAAGGGGAAGCATCTTGCCCAAGAGACCAAATCAGGCCTGGAACCCGGGTCTTAGCCAGGCCCCTTCACATGGCTGCACGGTACCTGGGGGCCGACCTCAGCGCAGGGCAGCCCCAGCCCAGGGGATGGTGCCGGCTGGACGTCCTGCCCCAGCTCAACGGTACCGGTGCTGGTGACCTTTCTGCCACAGGGGACTAAGCCCAACGCAGGAAAAGCGACAAGGTTGAATTCAGGCTCCGTCAGAGGCTGATGGCCCACTTGCCCTTCCCCCGCCAGCACCCTCAGATTTGGGGAGTACAGTGGGGAGCATTCACACAGAGGAATCAAGGACAGGAGGGCACTTGGGCAGCAAGCAACTTTGCTTGTCTGCTTCAGAGATCCTCCCGTGACCGGCTCTGTCTGGCCACTTGGAGCTCTTTGGGGTGTAAACCCAGTGCCTTCTCAGCAGACGCTGCCACACTGTGGAGCCGGAGGAGCCCCTGCCCAGTGGCCGCGTGACCTTGGGCCAGTCCCTCACCTTGCTGAGCCAGAACGGTCCTGGTCCCGGATGAGGCTGGGCTAGCAGCGCCCGGTGTCCCAGCATCCCGGGTGGCTTGGGGGACTAAACGATATCAGGTGCGTGAAAGTTGCCAGCCAGCCCCCGGCAGAAACACTCCCTGTAGGTCCACCTCCCGCGGGACGTAGCCCCAGGTGAGTGAGCACTGATTTGTCCAGTGAGGGTTTCCGTCCAGGGCCATGCCCTTGGAGGAGATGGGGGGTATGAATTTGATGGGGGGGGGGGCAGGTGTTTCTTTAAGACACGCGCAGACTGCTGGGGTGGCTTCATGCAAAACCAGATGCCGTGGTTGGCCCCTCTGGGGGTCTTCTTTGGCAGGGGGCGCTGGCAGGGTGAAGGACTGTGCACCGGGGGCCAGGTACATCTCCGTTCACAGCCGGCTCCCTAGCTGTGGAGTCTTTCAGATCGCACAGCCTCGTCTGGCATCACAGTGCCTGTTTCACAGCTTGTTGTGGCTCTTACATCAGAAAATGTCTGACTGTGCCTGGCTCAGGGCCCGATGTCTGAGAGGTGCTCCATGATGCAAGTCTGCTGTCCACACAGCCTCTGGGGCTGGGACTCGGGGAGAGGAGCCTGCAGACTCAGGGAGGCCTTCCCTGCCAGTCTCTGCACCAGCCCCAGCTTTGCTCAAAACCAGAGTTGAAGTAAAACGCAGAAGACAATGTGGAAGTGAAACTCGGCCAATAACATCCTAAAATGTCTGCCCTGCTCCCCTGAACTCTAGTTTTGTGTACTGCCCTGAGTCCCCAAGGCATCAGAGGCCAGCCAGTGTGCACAAGATCACACGGGCTTGTGAATGAAAGCAGAGTGAGGTTTTCCAGTCCTTTCTGAGCACACCTTGGTTGCTGTCAAGCGTTCAGTGCATAATGGAGGAACCACGTCCATCCTGCCATTCAGGGACTATCATTAAGTGAACGCCTACTGTGTGCTAGGCCCTGTGATGGGTCCAGGTGGGGAATACACACTGTGTGTCCCCACTGCCACCCACTGAAGTCTCTAAGGGTCTGTGTGGCTTGAGAAGGAAGGCTTTGTTTCCTTGGGCTAACCCACGCCCAGCCCCGCCTGAGGCCCGTCCTTGTCACCCAGGAACTGGAGAAGCTCTCTGGCTAGATTTGGGGACAGGAGAGCAGGGGCAGTCACTTGACGCCAGAGAGGACAGAGCAGCGGGCTGATTGAGCAGGGCAGGAAAGGGGGCTGAGGCAGCATTTCCAACCCTTTGTGCAGGCATTTATGGCCCAGGCAGAGGCCTCCCGAATCACACGGCTCCCATGAGCATGTTGTGGCTTTTGTGATTTTGTTTGTTTTGTTTTGAAATAATAACCACTTTCCCTGTTGAGCGTGGACTATGTGTGTCTGCGTGTTTTATTTCTTTTCTTTTTTTTTTTTTAACGTTTATTTTTGAGACAGAGAGAGACAGAGCATGAATGGGGGAGGGTCAGAGAGAGAGGGAGACACAGAATCGGAAACAGGCTCCAGGCTCCGAGCTGTCAGCACAGAGCCCGACGCAGGGCTCGAACCCACAAACCGTGAGATCGTGACCTGAGCCGAAGTCGTTCGCTCAACCGACTGAGCCACCCAAGCGCCCCTGCGTGTTTTATTTCTTATGTTTGTGGGAACTCCGGGAGGCAGGTCATGTTATCCCCATCGGACAGATGAGGAGACAGAAAACTCAGAGGCTGATGGAGAGCAGAGCTAGAATTAAAAGCTGCCTCACCAGCTTCAGCTCCCACCTGCTGTTTTGACTGCCCCTTTCAGGTGAACCTTGAACACAACTCCCCAAATCTGTAAAGTGAGCGGTGTACCTCAGTAGTTTCTGCTGCTGCTTGATGCTGCTGGAAGAGGGTGGGTTTCTAAGGTCGGGGCGGGTGGGGGGGGTGGTGTTCATGGTAGGCATCTCGGCCACCAGTGTCACCAGAACCACCTACTGTGAACAGCCAGCCAAGGAAGGTCAGATTTATAAAGCACTCTTGCAAGGAGATGGAGGACTTGGGCTAATTTGAGTCTTGAGGCTTTTTGGTAAATTCAGTGTGAAACTGACTCACTCTATTAATACCCCTCTTGATGCATTTGGTGTTGGGATTTGCAGCGCATCGCATGGTCTGCAGGCACCCCCACAAGAGAAAGATTTGGGGGGGAGGAGTGTGGGTTCTGTGGGTTCGTGTGTCAGGGGGGTTGAATTTGAAAGGGAAATCTCAGTGTTTGGACAGTGGTCGTTGTAGCCTTGAGAAAGTAAGTGGACACAGTATTAATGCCTCTGCTTGTTCCTCCCATCCACTTTCAGTATGTGAACTTGCCAGAACATTCTACGCATGTGTTCCCTCTTCCCCAGTATTCTTCCATCTGACATAATCTGGTGTACTTAAGCTTCCAGGGTGGGAGGGCCAAGAATCTACATTCTGAACAAGCCCTCTCCGGTGATTCTGGTGCAGACCCAGTTTGAGAACCCCGAGGTCCTGTAATCTCCTACCCCTGTAATGATCTGTTTCTAACTCCGGGAGTGCTGGGGGTGGGGTGGCTGGTGTTCAGATGGAAAGGACGTTGAAGATCACCTTAGTCCCATCCTTCCCAGACCTTTTCAGGCCATGGCTCACCTAGGAAACAGAATTTGTAAGGTGTGGGTCGGGTGGTGGGTAGGAAAAGGGGAAACATCTCACAGCTGGAGGTGACTGACCGCAGGACCCATCTGCCCAAAGTGCTGAGGAGGTCAACATCTCAACACGGGGCAGCTCTCTCTCAGAATCCTACTTGGGCAGCGCTGATTCTTCTCCAAGGTGGGAGCCTGTTCAGACAGCCAGAGGAGGCCCAGAGAGGTGAGGTGAGTTGCCCAGAGTCACACAGGAGTTTGGGAATCATCTAGGTCACTCTTAGAAAGAAGGAGGGAGCAGGCCAGGGAGGTGAAAGCTTGCTAAGGGCTGTACAGGCAGCTCAGGGCCCAACGCGAGGACAAGTTTTCATGCCCTGACAGCCCGTCCTTGGGAGGCTGGTTATAAAGTCAGGGGCCCTCCCCCGCCTCCCCCCCAGGCGTTCTCCAGCCTGGGAGGCCTGGTTTCCTGTTGTGATCAGAGACTGATTTTCTGCTACTACCTAACAGCACATCCCTCGAGCACCCAAGGAGGGCAAACCTTAACACAGCAGAGTTGTCTTAATCGTGACTTTCGGAAGTCCTGATGAAAATGAGGCATGAAGCCTGGTAAAAACGATCTCAGACAGTCTCCTAAATTGGCCCTGAGGGATCGTTTGCATACGGTGCTTTTGTGTACGTGATGCTGTGCAGTAACATGTTGCAGGAAATGTTTCGCACGCACAGTGGTGTATGATGTACCATCAAGTACAGTGTCCAAAAATAAAACAAATACAAATTAAACACCACAGGCAAGATATGCTTTTATGTTATTTAAACTCTTTAAAATAAAAATAAAGCGTTTGGCCCTTTGAGTAGAGTTGAATACGGCTGAGCTAAATTAGTACGTGATATACGGTTCCATTTATGTTGTGCTAGATGGGGGACCTCCTCAGAACGTGCCGTTGTCCTGACCCAACTGTGGGCTATATATATTACATATATGTGTGTGTGATTATTCTAGGCGTCTCTCCTGCTTGAGTGTAATTAACTTTGGAGAGAATTTTTTTGTGTGTCCTGCTGTCCTGTGTGTCGGACCCAGTGGACAGGACGGAGGCCGTCTCTTTGGCCCTAGTGAGGCCTGACTCTTTTTTTTTTCTAAATAAAGGCAACATCCCTGGTCACAGCAGCCCCTAGATTTAGGACCTTTGACTGCCATTGATCCCACACATCTCCAGGATGTGGTTGGATGCCCCAATCTGGAGTTGATCTGAAAGGGCTCCTGCATCCATGAGGGACCCCAGCCTTGGGAGATGACCCCACTCCCTGAAGCCCTGCCTCCAAGTGGGACCTTCTCTTTCCCAAGCAGCGTTTCTCAAAGTTTCAGTGGTGAAATGCAGGGGAAGTGTAGAAAAACGACATTTGCATACTTGTGACTTTCCCCTAGACCTCTCTCTTGCAGAAGTAAATGAGGAATAAAGAAGGTATGACCTTTGGAGTGTCCCCACCCCCTCTTCTGCCAGCACCTCCCCTCATGACCAGGAATGTGGTTGGAAAATGCCTCTCTCAGGTAAATTGATCTTTGTTTCCAGACCTTGGACACTTAAAACCGAAAGAGAAGGAACCTGATCTTTCGTTCTCCATCATATTAAGTAGCTGTTGGGGCAGGAGGGAGAGGGTATTTGATTCCACTTTGGAGCTTGTTCTTGTATGTGTTATGCAGCTCCCATTCAACAAGGGGGAGTTGAAAAAGCCCCTGAGATTGCCTGTGCTGATGTGCATAGACTGGAATGTTCCATAAGAGCTCAAGGCAGAGAAAACCCAGCAGGTGCCCCTATCCACACCCCATGATGCCTAGGAGAGGTGTCCTCAGCCCCAGGAAGGAACCTGTGTCTTTTTTCTCGTGGCCAACTGGGTCTTTGTAGGTCTCGTGGCCAACTGGGTCCTACAAAGACCCTTCTGGGAAACTATGGAATTTATGTTAAGAGTCATGAAGATACTTGTAACCTTTGACCCGGTGAACCTACTTCTGACAAGATATCATAAAGGAACAGTTCCAAGTACGGACAGAATGTTGCACAAAGATGGTCAGCTTAGCGCCTTTGACAATAACAAATTGGAAGTAACCTAAGCATCTGAAATTGATCAAATATTTGAATCGGTCATGCTGTAGCCCCTCAAAAGAGGGCGCAGGAGGCTGGGAGGAAACTGAGAAAAGCAGTCATTTGTAGGAAAAAAGTTTGGAAGGAAATACACACCAAAACGGCATCCGAGGTTGTGGCAGGGGGCTATGAATGTGGATAAACTTCTTTTCCTTTCTCTTTTATGCATTTTCTGCAATGTGGTTATGAGATTACTTTTGCTGGAAGAAAACCTTCTCCTCTCCCTCTTCTCTGTTCCTCTCTGATCTCTTTTTTTTTCAAAGAAACCGAGAACTCTACTGTTTGTAGGAGAAGAAAGAAAACCAGTGTTTAGATCACTTTATAAATAGTGTACGACAGAAGAGAGCAATGACTAAAACTTAGACCCAGGCGTCCCCGGGGTTAACATACTAACAGCCTTGCCAATAGGACTGGAACACAGCTGGAGAAAGACAGCTAGTGGTTCTTGAATAATAATAGCCACCCAGAGTGGACCCTCCTAGACCCATGGAGAAGGAGTTCCTGTTGCCTTTTGATAAGGGAGGTAACCTGAGGTCAGAGGTCATGTGACTTTTGAAGACTCACCACCTGCCCTCTTGGTTAGCAGGTGATGGGGCGAAGGGCATCTGGGGACACCCCAAAGCCAGTGACTCTCCTCAAGTCATATGGAAGTTACTTTCAGGGAAGGGTAGGATGAATGACAGCTGCCCATTAAGAACAGCCCAGTGTTTTCTGCGTGTGCGACTCCGAGGCAAAAGTGAGCTTCCGGCTCAGGTGGAGGGAGCTGTGGTCTCCACGGGAGGTCGGCGAGCTTCTGTGCACCTGCACTTGAGTACCCCCCTCCTCCGCCTGTGCATCCAGAGAGGGGGGTGCCCTTGATCTCTTAGGAGAAGGACCACTCTTCAGAACCTGCTGCCTGCGCCCTGTGGCGGCTTCCAGCGGGCAGGGAAAGGATGCGTCAGCCCTTCTGAGAAACCCGTTAAAGGGCAGCCCAAGGCACCTCGGCGGGGGGCTGAGCGCAAACCGCTTAGGGGACTGCAGATTTCCAGACAGTGTCTGTGGTATTTAAGACACCGTTTTCTCTCAAGTTCTGTGTCTGCCATGCAGCCCACTTGTCATCCCTGCCTGGGATGGAGAGGTTTTTGGAGAGGTTCTGGTTAAACTCATCAGCCACTTTTTTTAAGGAAGGCACAGAACATCCAAAGGTGCCTGGTGCACAGGTGCCACGTGTATGCTTGATGGATCAAGGTATGAACTAATTTTCTGCCTCGGGCGGAAAATGGGAAGTGTTTTTAAGCATTCATTTAAAACCCCAGGATTCATAATCTTGATGTATGTGTGTACGTGTTTCTGTGTTTAGATACAAAGGGAGACATGGTTGAGGCTCTCACATTGACATTTATTGAGTGTCCAGAACATTCCTTGTTTTCTCCATTCCCTTTGCCCTCTGTCCTCCTGTCGGGCACGAGAGCTGTGCTCCCCAGCCCCTTCCAGAAGAACGGGTATGTGGGGCAGGCAGGTGTGCTGCTTTGGGTGAGTGAAGGAAGAACAGAACGGAAGCTCCAGCTACTTGCTGGGCTGGGCCCCGGCTTCCCCAGCTGAGTCACGCCTGTTCCTCTCGCTGCAGTTTCAAGGGTCAGAGGAAAAAAGTGAAGGACTAGAGATCAGAGTGAAAAGCTGGCAAAGGCGCCTGTCACCCAACTAACCCCGTCAGCACCTGGTGGGGGAGACGGAGTTGAGCGCAGCAAATGGGAGCTGCCGGCCCTGGGGGTATGTTGAGCTGGTTTGGTGAAAGGTGGAGACCCAGAGAAAGGTTGAAGCCTATGGCAGCCCCAAGGGTGCACTTCCCTGGGGACATGGGTTTCAGGGGCTCCTGAGGGGGCCGCTGCTGGGCACACAGGCTGTGCCACTGCCACGAGCTGCCCCTCAGCTTCTCCTAGCCTCCCACCCTTCGCCCGTGGAGCAGTAGAACACTCCTTACTCAAGAGTGAGTTGGGTGATATGTCTGTCACCTCCCCACGTCCCTGTCCTAATGACCATTTACCGTAGGAGCACGGTCACCTTGCACCCTTCCAGAGCACTGTGTCTGCTTTCTGGGGGCGGAGGGGGGTCATTTTCTAGGTCTGCCCTGCTCTCTCCTCTCCCCTCTTCCTTCCCTGTCCCCCTTCCCCATCCCCCCTCCGCCTTCCTGCACCCCTTTCTCAGAGCATGGGACAATTCCTCCGTTAGACTGAATAATTGAGAGCTAACTCTAGGAACAGACATCTATGAATAGATGTGCTGGAAGAAAGCATTTTTGCCAAGTTTGAGCTGAGCTGAGTATTGTCAGCACTGAATTAAAGATGAGCTTCCTGGCTCTCTCTTCTACTTAGCATTGACCAAACACTATGTCTTGAATCTTAAGGAAAAAAAAAAAAAAAAAGAAGGAAGAGAAAAAAGTCAGGGGCTTATATGACAGCACGTAAAGTCTAATCACAACACTTCCCATACGTACGGAATTTTGTATATGCTGTGGCCTTGTTGCACTAAACATCGCTGAGCCCTAAGACTGGGCCTCTTTCTTTTTCTTTTTTAAAAATTTTTTTAATGTTTATTTATTTTTGACAAAGAGAGACAGTGCATGAGCAAGGGAGGAGCAGAGAGCGAGGGAGACACAGAATCCGAAGCAGGCTCCAGGCTTGCAGCTGTCAGCACAGAGCCCGACGCGGGGCTCAAACTCATGGACCGTGAGATCATGACCTGAGCCGAAGTCGGACGCTCAACTGTCTGAGCCACCCAGGTGCCCCGGGCCTCTTTCTGTTTTAGGTCCACAGGTCAGGCCCATAATGTCTGGCTCCAAGCGTGTCTGCAGAACGAGTGCATACTTTTTTCAGAAAATTGAAGCCCAGAGAGGTTGAGGGATCTGTCCAAGGCTGCACGGCTGGTCAGGACCAGAGTTGGAACTTAATTTCTCAGCCCTGGCTACTCTTAAACTCCACTTGGTGGTCTCCTCACACATGCTCTTCAGGACGACAGGGAATCCAGAAAGTCAGAGACACAGCTCAGCTAAAGGAAAGGGTTTTACTGAGGCCTCGGTGCTCCTTTAGTCCGATGGCTGGTATTCCTTCACCCTCAAAATTAGCCTGCTCTCATGGTGGCCACATACACTGCCCTCCCCTCTCCGTTCCCTGCCCCGCTTGTGTGTTTAAGCATCTTCTCATTTGTGTGACCCTCTCTGGGTTTCCTCTGAAGCTCCTGGAAGCTACCCGGGGCTGCGTTGTGGAGCGAGTGAGAAGTCAGAGGGCAGCTGTGGCTTCTGCTGTGGAGCTGAGCGAAGGAAGACATTGGTCCTCCACGAGTGGGCACTGTCCTCTCTGTTAGATGGTCCCCACATTGGGTCTTCTCTGGACCAACCACGCTGTCTCGTTCTACGCTTTCCCTTTTCTCATCTGTGGAAATGGTGTTTCGTTCAGCAAACGCATCCAGAGCCCCTGTTGTGTGCTGGGTACAGTACTGTGGGCTCTGGTCCCTCATGCTAAGTGCTGCCCTGTCCCCTCAGCCAGCTCCGCGCCCTGTCTTACTTGGGTCCCTGTGCTGCCCTAGCCTGTAACTTCAGGAGGTTTTCCAGAAGGCTGTGCTCCCGATAGACTCCATGGGGAAGCCCTCTGCCCCTCTCCCCATTCCATTTTTGGGTCCAGTGAGTGAAAACCCTGTCCTCACTGTTGTCTGTCTTTTCTTTTCTTTTCTTTTCTTTTCTTTTCTTTTCTTTTCTTTTCTTTTCTTTTCTTTTCTTTTCTTTTCGTTCTCTTTCTTTCTTTTCTTTCTTTCTTTCTTTCTTTCTTTCTTTCTTTCTTTCTTTCTTTCTTTTCTTTCTTTCTTTCTCTCTCTCTTTCCTCCTTTCCTTTCCTTTCCTTTCCTTCCTTTCCTCTTTCTTTTTTTTTAACTTTTTTTTTTAACGTTTATTTATTTTTGAGACAGAGAGAGACAGAGCACGGGCAGGGGAGGGGCAGAGAGAGAGGGAGACACAGAATCGGAAGCAGGCTCCAGGCTCCAAGCCATTAGCCCAGAGCCCGATGCGGGGCTCAAACTCACGGACCGCAAGATCGTGACCTGAGCCGAAGTCGGACACTTAACCGACTGAGCCACCCAGGCGCCTTTCTTTCTTTCTTTCTTTCTTTCTTTCTTTCTTTCTTTCTTTCTT
>NW_024412417.1:37656881-37711576 GCF_014898765.1 Herpailurus yagouaroundi | reverse complement strand
CTTTCTTTCTTTCTTTCTTTCTTTCTTTCTTTCTTTCTTTCTTTCTTTCTTCCTTCCTTCCTTCCTTCCTTCCTTCCTTCCTTCCTTCCTTTCTCTTTCCTTCCTTCTCTTTGTTTCCTTCCTTCCTTCCCTCTTCCTCTTCCCCATCCTCCTCCTCCTCTTCCTCCTCCTGCCTCCTCCTCCTCTTCCTCCTCTTCCTCTTCCTCTTCCTCTTTCCCATCCACTTTCCCGTCCACTTTCAGCAAGCATTCATGAGACATGAACTGTGTGCCGGGGTTTGGGGCAGGTGCCCCAGGACAGAGATTAGCAGATTGTAGGCAGTGCTCACAGAGTCCTGGACTGTAGGAGGGGATGGACATAAAAACAAATCATTGCATTAATATGCAAGTGTTAAAGTCCTCAACATTTTAAAACTCGGAAAATGACGATACACATTGCTTAGGGGGTATAAGCATATGTGTTAACAGTTAAAAGAGGGGCATCTGGGTCGCTCAGTCAGATAAGCGTCTAACTTTTGGTTTCGGCTCAGGTCATGACCTCACAGTTTCGTGGGTTCGAGCCCCGCATTGGGCTCTGTGCTGGCGGTGCAGAGCCTGCTTGGGATTCCCTGTCTGTCTGTCTGTCTGCCTGTCTCTGCCCCTCCTCTGCTCATGCTATCTCTGTCTCTCTCTCAAAATAAATATATAAACTTAAAAAAAAAAGTAAAAAGAAATGCATGGCAGTGATAAATGCTCAGTTCAGGAGAGTGCTTGCCTCTGGGGAATTGGGGAGATAAATATGATTGGGGGAGTGTGGTGCTGGGGGACTATGTATTCGTTATATTTTATTCCTCAGGCTGGATGATGGGTACAAGAGATGGTTTGATTATTCTTTATGTATTTTTTGTGTGTATCTTAAATATTGCACTGTGAAACTTTTTTAAAGTTTATGTATTTATTTTGAGAGAAAGCGTATGTGGGGAAGGGGCGGAGAGAGAGAGGGAGAGAATCTGAAGCAGGCTCTGCACTCTCAACAGTTTGAGCCTGACAGGGGGCTCGAACTCAAGAACCACGAGATCATGACCTGAGCTGACATCAAGAGTTCGGCCGCTTAACTGACTGAGCCACCCGGTGCCCCATGCACAGTAAAACTTTTAAAATAGAATTGTAAGCAAGAGGTTATTTGGAGATGCTAGCCTACGAGGGATTCTAGCCAGATATAGAAGTTTCTCCTGTCTGTACATCTGGCCAAACACAGGGCTCGGCCAAGCTTACACTCTCAGGATGTGTTGATGTGAACCCTGCCTGGAGGGGCTGGGAAAAGTTTTATAGAGAAGGTGACAGTTTGTACTGAGTTTCGAAGTTCCATGCTGGGAATAGCATTTCAGACAAAGGGAACAGCATGTGCAAAAGCAAGCAGGCCAGCATTCAAGGAACTGCAAGGTGTGTGTGGCTGCATCAGCTCAGCTTTGGGGCAGTCCTGCAGCGCGTTTTGCTTGTCATCGTTTCTACTTAGAATGGCCCAGAATCCAGGTTTGTTTGGAGTTGACTCAGGATAGATTCCCCTCTGGTATTAGAAGCAAGTCAATTTTCAGAGAGTGCTTCAGTGTTATCAGGGCCTCAGCTTTGTGAGAGCTGGTGTCAGTCCAAGGAGATTGGCTTCAGCTTCAAGCGCAGGAAGCCGCTGGTAAACTGAGACTCTGATAAAGGAGTTGGACCTGTAGAGCGTAAAAGCTGGTGACAAAGATCATCTTGTACAGAAAAGAGCCAAGGCTGCCATTGTGTCACGTTAAAGACCCATCTGGGAAAACGCTCCAAAGAGCGGGGAGGGGCAGAAGGACAGTCTTTCTGTTTAGTGGCTCTGGGAATAATGTATATTCAAGATGGTTTTCTTTGAAAACATTTGCAAAGCCAGCAGAGCCCTCGGGAGAGTCCGATTAAAGCGGTGATGGGGAATTTCACCCGTGTTTAGTCAGAGACATCGACTCTTCTCTGGGCCTCACTCTTCCCCTCCCCACTGTTGTCTTTATTTGTGGGAATGTGTTCATTGGGGGTTCGTTAAGGCTGGTCCTGGGCATCACCCCTTTGCCCACTTTGATCTCTGGGAAGTCATCTGCTTCCCGGGGGATCCTTGGGGCTCCCAGGCTCCTTTCCATCTTGGCCACTTGTGTTCAAATTCAGGCCAGACTCTCATCCATACTTGACAAGAGAGGTAATTCTCCACACCCCAGGTTCCTACCCGGACCGAGGAAGGACATGGTTTGAGGGCAGGTGTCACTTAGCCGCGGTCTGCTGCAGTGACCACGTGAGGAGCCAGACGCCTCGGGAGGTGAGATGACAGCATACGTTCTGGAAGGGGGCGACCTCAACGCCTGACACTTTATTTGGAACACAGGTTCCTCCACCGAAGGTTGTCTTCAACTAACCTGCATGTCCACGGCTTTTTAAATGCCATCTTGATGAGCTGCGTGACAGGAGTGGGGGACGGGGAGCCACCTTAGCTGCATGATCTACAAGGAACTTAGCGCACATCTCCCACCGGGGACCAATTAATTCTGCAGGAAGTTATGGTTTACATTTTCCCTGGGAACACAGGCACTGCGCACCATCCACGGCCCTTGGCCCTCCAAGATCCTCCCTGCAAGGTCTGCTTAATCACCATCCTGCTTGAAAACTCACAGCATTTCCCCCTGATTTTATTAGCTAGTCTTTACCCGCATTTCATCTGCTTTCTCTTAACCACTTTTTTTTTTGGGGGGGGGTGTTTATAGACCTTGAGTAAACATAAATCCTTGGTTTTAATTAGGAAGCCAGCGATGGCCAGAAGAAGAGCCTCCTTCTCTGCATTTCTCTTGCATTGTGGATGTGGACAGGAGAACAGATGGAGGCAGGGTACCCTGATGGCTGATAGAATGACCTGGGGGTGAAGAATTGCATGGTCTCCCACCCCCTCGATAGACCATGTGCCCTGATTCAGCTCAAGTTACATCTTGACGTTATCTGCAATGATCACTTGACATTACCCGTAATTCTTTCATTCATTCACTCATCGAGTCACCAGAGGGACATCACTTTTTGTAACACCGTTTCATTGTCAGACCCTAGTGATGTTGGCTTGTGTTCACTCTGCGTTTCTGCCCCTACAGTGGAGCATAGCGTGGGTGCTCAGTAAATATTTGTTTAATGAATACACGAGTGCCTGACATTCCGTCATTAGCAATCCTTTTTTTTTTTTTTCTTTTAATCGCAGGCTCTGTCTCCTTGTATCTTAAAAAATGCCCAGAGGGAGGGTATGGAATCCCAACAATAAATTGATCACAGGAGGGCAGATGGAATTCTGTGGTTCTTGGAGAGAGGGAGAGCCAGAAGCTGGCCGGGGTGTCCAGTGTGTGGAGAGTGGGATTAGTGGCCCAGCATCCATGCTTTTGGAGACACACTGGTCTAGAAACCAAGTGTGTGTGTGTGTGGGGGGGGGGTGGTGATGCCAGATTCTTACCTTACATGCCTACGCATTCATTCTGCCCCCATTTGCGTGCCACGGTGGAGTAGGTCCTGTGGATATAGTGATGTGTGAGGTCTAAGAGTCCCTTTTTCCTCTAGGCCAGGGAGTTTCGATTGAAGGACAGTGATGATACAGGGAGCTGTGAGCTCATGATAGGGGAGGGGACATTGAACTCAGCCAGAGAGACCAAGGAGGGTTTCCTAGAGGAAGAGGCATCTAAAAGGGCAGGGGCTGTATTTTATTACTCTTCGGATTCCTAGCTCTAAGCAAAGTGCCTTGCACCTAACAGGTGTTCAGTGAATGATGATGAATGAATGTATGAAAGGGTTTAGTAAACTGGAAAATGGGGAACAAATGGCAGGTGTTGGCATCCTGATTTGTGGAGGGTTGAGGAGGGGCACCTGAGATTAGCTTTATCTCCCATTTTCGGAGGACTGACTGTTGCCGAGAGCCGGGGTGTGCCCTGGGGCACCTAGGGTGTCTGCTTCTGCCTTCGTCGCCCCCATTCAGGGAAGCAGAGTGCCCAGGGCTTGAAATTTTTAACCAACTCAGTAGCCAGCACCCGTTCTGGTAGGATCCAGATTTGGGCACGCAGCCCTTGTCCTCTGGGTCGGTCCTAGGGCTGGCAGCTGACTAAGCAGGTAGCTATGCGTGTGTGTGTGTGTGTGTGTGTGTGTGTGTGTGTGTGTGTGTGTGTAGATGTGGAGTAATGCCCAGCGAATGCTTAAAAAGGTCTGCAGCATATATTCAGATCACCTCTAACCCTCCATCCAGCTGCCGTCCCCAAAGTGAAAGTGACTTTTCCTGTAGTTGACTGGACTTCTGGAAGTCAGGGACGGCAGCGGATTTATCTTTGTAACCCAGATACCCAGCGTAGGACGTGATACATCTGGGTCTTGGGACAGTTTGCAGAATGCATGCATGCATGCACGCGTGAACACATGAATGAATGAACTTCAGGTAATGGCAATGGAGTTATCCAGAATGCATCTGCAGCCTAATGTCTTTATGGGGTAGAGGGAGAGGGATGTTTTTCTGGAAGTGACCTTTTGCTACTACTTTAGATGTTTTGCAATAGCAGATACTTGAAATTCTGCTTGACACTTGCTCTCTGTGGTGAGAGATGAAGAAACCCTTCCTTTGTTCACACTTGGCTCTGGTGCTGTGTAGACACAGGCAGGGGCCTGTCCCTCACATCTGCCACCCTGGGAGTTTCTGAGTCCACTCTGGGGGACCAGTAATAGAGAGAAAGGGCTCATGGACCTACAGTTAATTTCTACAGTCTTGGTGAATTGGTATGTCTCATGGACACTTTCTATATTTTGGGGTGCTCAGCATCCTGCCCACCTTCCTGTTTGGGGGAACATCCAGTATGTAGGTCTTGGAAGGGGATGGAGCTCTGGCTCTCAGTAGGGAGGTGGAGGCAGACCAGACATTCTTTCTTCCCGCCTCCACTCGGCCACTTGGCGTTGGTTCTGGCTGAGTTCTGCAATGAAAGCGGGGGTAGTGAGCAGCTCTTCCGAACTGGAGTCCAGTTGAGAATGGCAGGTGTCCTAAGCAGGTGTCCTGTGGTGTGGCCTGGCTCATATTTCCACTCTGCCCAGTCCCCTTTGGTCCTTAATCCCAGCCTGGTTCTCCAGCCTGCCTGTTGCTCCTGGGGCTTTCTGTTATGTTCTCATCAAATTCCTTTTCTCCATAAAATAGTCATAGCTGACTCCTGTTGTCTGTAATCAATAACCCGGACTGACCTGCATGGCTGAGGCCACAGTGAGGCACTCGTCGCTGATGGGCACCTTGGTAACCTGGTGAGAGAAGTGAGCTTGTTTTGGATGCTCCCCTGTCTCCTCCCTCCTCCCTTTTGTGATATAGACCCCACCGAGCTCATTCACATTTCTTTTTTTTTTTTTTAACGTTTTATTTATTTTTGAGAGACAGAGCGTGAGCCGGGGAGGGGCAGAGAGAGAGGGAGACACAGAGTCGGAAGTAGGCTCCAGGCTCTGAGCTGTCAGCACAGAGCCCGACGTGGGGCTCCGACTGGTTTACCGCAAGATCGTGACCTGAGCTGCAGTCGGAAGCCCAACCGACTGAGCCACCCAGGTGCCCCTCATTCACATTTCTTGAAGACTCAGTCTCTTGCAGTTCAGGTCAGTGAACATCGGGGCACCTACTGTGTGTCATGTTGTGTTGTCCGAAAGCACAGGGATACAGAGATAGTCCGTAATCCTGGACAGTAAGGGGCTTACAGTCCAGAGGTGGGGAGATGGGTATATCGTTGGATAATTCCGCTCAGCAAGGTGGCAGAATAGAGCCAGGCAACGGTGCTGCGTTTGTGTAGGTGACTCCTCATCCCAATGAGGGACCCGCAAGGAAGAGGTGGGGTGAGGAGGATGCAGGGAGTTAGCGAGACTGCCCAGATAGATAGGAGTTTTGCAAAAGGGCTCAGTGTAACCAAACCCAGGGAGGTGACCGGTATTACAGCGGGTGGGGAGGCAGAGGATGGTCGATGGTCAGTCTGGAAGGGAAGGCAAAAGTCTACATATGGGTATGCCAGGGGCCAGCAGACATTTTCTGTAAAGAACCAGATGGTAGGGGAGGGTAGGTGATGGGCATTGAAGAGGGCATCTTTTGGGATGAGCACTGGGTGTTGTATGGAAACTAATTTGACAATAAATTTCATATAAAAAAAAAAAAAAGAACCAGATGGTACATTTTTAGGCATTGTGGGCCATATGGTCACAAGCGATCTACTCTGCCATGGTAGCACCTGAGCAGCCATAGACAATCTATAAATGAGTGGGTATGGCTGTATTCCAATAAAACTTTATTGACAGAAACAGATGGTTGACCTCCTTTGGCCCATGAGCTGTAGTTTGTTGACCTCTGTTATACACCATACTAAGGAGTTTGTACTTTATGTTGGGTTTATGGAGAACAGATGTGCTTCTGGTTGCTGGTAACAAGAAACTCAACTCAAGGTGGCTCAGCGAGGAAAGGAAATTAATGAACACGTGTCACTGAAACATCCAAGTAGGTAAGCTTTAGGTGGCATTTGTTCTGGGCCCTGGCTCATTTCTCTGTTCTCTCAGCTCTGTTCTCCCCTATGAACTTTATCCTCAGGCTGCCTCCCTCCTGGTGGTAATGTAGGTTCAGCAGTTCCAGCCTTCACATCTACTTCTCTTCTCCAAATCTTACTGGACGACTTTAGGTCACGTGCACACCCTGGAGCCAATCCTGTGGCCAGGAGAATGCTGTGTGCTGATAGGCTAAGGGTTCAGACAAGGGCCGCCCCTAAGGGAGGCATGGCCAGCCCTGCCCAAGCCACAGGGCTGCTGCCTAGGGGTGGACAAGGGTGGGTTGTGTCCACTCATGAGAGTATTGTAAGTAGACAAGTGATGTAGCCAGACACATGATTTCTAGAAAAATCTCTCTGGTGACATGGTGGGAAGGAGCCAGGCTAGAGGCAGGAAGGACACTGTTAGGAGGTTGTTTCTGAGCCTGGGAGCCAGAAGCAGGGCAGTGGTGCTGGACAGTGGAGGGAGAGAATGGGATTGTTAGAGTTTGTATCTAATTTAACATGCGATGGAGAGGGAGGGAGTGAGAAAGACAAAGTTACCAAGAAACATCGTCTCTAGCTTGGTGACTAGGAGAACTAGATGGGGAGCCTGGGTGTAAGGGAAAACGTGGCGTTCCGTGACGAACAAGGTGAACTAGCAGGTGGAACTTTTACCCCAGGTCACCCACCTGGCTTTACTTCCATGCCCACCCACCGTAGACCCCATCTTTGATTTTTAGAATTTAGGGACAGCCAGGAAAAGCTGTTTCCACAGAGGAAAGGTCATTCTTCCCCCTTAACCTCTCTGCCTTTCTGCCCTGGCTGCCAGGGTGCTCAGAGCCAAATTTATGCTTGATCACCAGCAGCCGTAAAGGGCCCTTGGGTTCAGTCTGTTTGTTTGTCTCCGCTGTCATTTTCTTTGTCTGCTTATTATCTTCATCTATCCTTTTTTTGCTGCAGGTTATCCCCAATCTCTTTTGGAAGGAGGCAGGGTATATACAAATAAATGACAAAGAAAGGAGGAAATAGGACACCGTGTTGATCCAGGGGCTGAATTTCTACCCCCTTTCTTAAATATTTGGTCTGAATTAAATTCTTCTCACCTGTGCCAGGCTGGCTGCTCTTGCACAGTAGAGATTTTCGGTTCCTGGAGGAAGGGGCCTGTGTCTCTTTCACTTCAGTGCCTCCAGTATTTATCACAGTGCCTGGTACATACTACGTGCTCCCTAACGGTCTGGAAAAATGAAGTGAATTGATGGCCAAGTCATGTGTTAGCTTCCTGAGTGCTGTTCGGGGGTGGCCGGGAGGATTGTTTCTCACTCTTTGACAAGTCGGCATGATGCTGGGGAGGATATTTTAACCTCTTCCAATTCATTTTTCATACTGCTCCAGATCTTTTGAAAAATGTATATCAGACCATGCTGTCCGTCTGCTAAAAACCCTCAGTGGCTTTCTGTTGTCATTTAAAAACTGAACAAAACCCAAGGTCCTGGGGATCCAGCCCCTGCCTCCTGAGTTCCCTGTTGCGTCTCTGCCTTTCCTTGCCTGTTCTCGCTGCCCCCCGCCCCACCCCCACCCCCCAGCTTCTTTATGTTCCCTAGAGAACTGGGCTCTTCCTGCCCTTGGTGCATGCTGTGTCTGATCACTGTGTCCCTGGGTCTCTGCAGGTCGACTTCCCTACATAGATCTTCCCTTTCACCTCAGCACCCTGTTCCTTCCCATCAAAGCTCTCCTCTCCATTTGGATGTGGTGTGTGTGGCTTGTGGGCCTGGGTGTTGGGTCTCCCCACCCCCAAAAGGTAGAGGCCCCGTTCTGTCTGTTTGTTTACCTTGGATCCCCAGAGTCTTGCCCCACAGCTGGCACTTGGTAAGTACTTGCTCAGTAAATGCTTGTCCAGTGAAAGTAGGCTGACCGTTCCTCCATTCACCCAGTATTTACTGAGCACATCCTAGGTGCCAGGCAGGCACTGTGCTACATTAGACTTGGGGATACAGTGGAGAACAAAAGAGACATAATGTCTGTCTTTCTAGAATTTTCATTTTGGCTCCCCAGCCTGTTCTGCCTTTAAACCATGTCTTGCTGGGGCGCCTGGGTGGCTCAGTCGGTTAAGCGGCCAACTTCGGCTCAGGTCATGATCTCACGGTCCGTGAGTTCGAGCCCCGCGTCGGGCTCTGTGCTGACAGCTCAGAGCCTGGAGCCTGTTTCAGATTCTGTGTCTCCCTCTCTCTGACCCTCCCCCGTTCATGCTCTGTCTCTCTCTGTCTCAAAAATAAATAAACATTAAAAAAAATTAAATAAAACACGTCTTGCTTTTTATCTAAATTCCTTCGTTCATATATATGTACTTGTATGCACATACGTACATGCATAGATGTAAGTGTATTAATGAAACAATCGTTTACCGAACGCCTATGTTCTCTATATAAAATGTGCTTTTAGGCATATAAACCTGTCTGCATATGTAAAATGTGCACATAAATGTTTGTACATGTATATGAAGAAAGCCTTTTCCAAACACTGTATACCAGAAATAAAAACACGTTTATGTATACAAAGCACGCATATACAGTGGATACGTTTACGTGGTTCCCGGTGTTTACTGGGTACCCGTTCTGTGCCCACATCGTGCTGGGCACTAGGGGAGCACACTCCAGTAGAAGAGATGGGGGGGGGGAAGGCACCATTTCCGTCTGTCGGGAAGGCCCTAAAGCTGATGGGGACAAGGCAGAGAGGTGGCCCTGGGCAGGGTGACTATGAGACGGGAGTGGGGAGGGGCATCAGGCCTGCAGGTCCTGGGTTCTGGACGCCACCTGTAACCAGAGCAGAGTCGGGTCCTGCTTGTTCCTTCCCATTCCCTTGATGAGGACGGTCTGGTGTGGTGCCTGCTGAGGGAACCGTTCTGGTGGCTCCTTGCATACCGACTTAGTGTTTGCCAGAATCAGAGATCGTCTGGGGACTAACTTAATTTGGGTTTTTTTAAGATAATCAGTGAGGTGGAAATTTCAGGACACCCAGAGGCTTAGATCTCATGCAGACATCTCTTTTTCCCTTAGTCTTGACTGTGGGGTCAGGGGGGAGTCAGGTCAGGTGAAAATTAAAGGCATCGCCCCCCTCCCTCACATACCCTCTGTCATCTAGAACTTGACCGTTTGTCCAAGTCTTCTTCTCAGGACTTACCATTCTCTTCCCCTCTTCCCTCCTAGGTTTTGAAGACAAAATGAGGGCCCTTTCAGTTCCTTTATGCCCCACGTGGTCCCCTAGGACAGGGCTCCCGAGGGCTTCTTTAGTGGTGGGGGTTCTAGATCACCTGCATGAGCCCTACCTGCTGGCCACGTCCTGCACTGGCTATTATTGAGGCACATGGTAGACAGAATAATGGTCCCCCAGTGACACCCCATCCTAATCCCCAGAGCCTGTGAATACCATGCCTTCCATGGCAACAGGGACCTGCAGATGTGGCTAAGTTCAAGTTCCTGAGATGGGAAAATCAGCCTGGGTTATCTGGTGGGCCTCATAAGAGGGAGGGTCAGAGTCGGGGAAGTAGGTGAATGAATGGTAGAAGTGGGGTCAGAATCGGAGATACAAGGAAGCCACCCTACTTACTGGCTTTGAGGGTGGGGGAGGGGCACAGGCCAGGGGACACAGCAGCCACCAGAAACCGGAGAACACATTCTCCCCCAGAGTCCCCGGAGGGAGAGTATTGATTTCATTCACCTTCATTCAAACCCAGTAAAACCCTGTCTGGGTTTCTGACCCCCAGAATTAAAAGATAATAAATTTGTGTTGTTTTAAGCTGCTACATTTGTGGTCATTGCAACAGCAGCAGTAGGAAACTAATACAAGGTGTATTTTATTTATTATAAAATCTACCCGTTACAGTTACAGTTCAGTGGTTTTTAGTCCCTTTACCCCTGGTGCAACCATGACCATAATGCCGTTCTAGGATATTTTCATCACCCCAATAAGATCTTTTATACGCATTTACAGTTACTCCCTGTCCCCAGCCCCAGGTAAACCACTAATCTGCTTTTGCCCCTCTAAATTTGTCTCTAAACTTTCCTCTCGGGCATTTCATGTAAGTGGAATCATATAGTATGTGGTTTCTGTATCTTGCTTTTGTACTAATTCTAATGTTCTTAAGGTTCACGTGCAATGTCAAGTGCGTGAGTACTTTGCTCCTTTTTATTGTGGGATAATGATCCATTGTACAGACATACCGCGTCGTCTCTACTCCACGGTGGGTAGACATTTAGGTTGTTTTCGGTTTAGGACTCTGACAGATAACGCTGCTACAAACATTCCTGTGCGAGTCTCTGTGTAGGCATGGGTTTTAGTTTCTCCTGGGCAGATACATAGGAGTGAAATTTGCTGGGTTGTGTAGAGTTTTATGTTAACTTTTTGAGGACCCGCTGAACTATTTTCCGAAGTGGTTACACTAACGATTTTAATGCCCACCAGCACTTTATGAGGGCTCCCTCTACCTGGCTTTTCATTCGCAAAGGCTGGTGGGTAGCAAAGGGGCTGAGCAGATGCATGCACGCACATGTGTGCTCGTGTGTATGCACCTACAGCACATTTTAAAGCGATTGTTTCCACTACCTGTAACTGGCTGTAGCAGGAGTTAAAGAGAATAAAAAGTGTTCTCTTTTCTGGGCTTTGAAGAAAGAAGTTCCAGCAGCTTCTCTGCACCCCTTTTCTTCCTTGCCCCAGTATAAGCCTCCGTAAATAGTCTGTTGGGGTTCTCGATCTGTGATCTTTGATCCTTCTTACATTCTCTTATCATCAGATTTCTTTTGAGCGTTGCCAGAATTTGCGGCTGGGGCATTGGGTGAGACCTGATTTTGGTACTTTTACTATAAGCAGAGAGACAGAAGTTCACGCCATGAGTGGAAGGCTTCGGTCCCCGTGCTTTTCTTCTTCACCCCAGCAGGTCTGCCACAGCATTAGAAGCCCCCTCCTGCCCCCCCCCCCCCCCCAGGTCGAGCTTCTGCTTGTAAGTTCTGCTTTTCCCCCTCGTCTCAGCAAGTCTAGACTCCTCACTGGGTGCGGCTGGGGGCTGGGGAGCAGATGCAGAGGTTCAGCCTATAGATAGATAGACTGCTTAGAGGCGGTATGGTGGAGAGGGCCCCTGGCCCTGCTGTGGGGTGCGTGATACAGGGCGAGATCCAGACATAAAGCGTGGTTAGGGAGACCCCTGTCTGTTCCTCACTGACAACAGTAAACAGAACACAAGCTTAATTTTGGACAGAGAACGTTAAAGGAATCCTGTAAGTATTACATAGTCTGTTTATTGCTGTGTGTGGAAAAGGACCATATAGATTTTGGTGACTGATGTTAACTTCCATTGGATCCCATGAGGAAAAAAGTAAGTAATTTTACAGTGATGTTAGAGGTGTTCAGTCTGAGGAGAAACCCTGCCATGGGCTTCTAAACCCATTCGTAGGTGACTGGGTTATTGTGCTGGACCCTGCTGGCCAAGGGGTGGTCGGCCCCCAGGCAGGTGATGCTGCACCCAAGGGGTGGGGTGTGGATGGGATGGTGTCAGCTGGGCTGAGCAGTTGAGGGGTTGATGGGTGGCAGGAGGGGAAAGATTCAGAGAATCTAGGGCGATGGCCTCGGTCAGCAGATTGGCCGAGGCCTAAAGCAGAGCTCAAGAGGGACTCGGCCCCTGTTCAGTGGAGGTATTACCGCCATTTTTGAAAATGAAGAAACAGGCTCAGAGAGGCGAAGTATCTTATCCAAGGCCACACAGTGAGTGAAAGGAACAGCCAGAAATCCAACTTCCAGGCTGTTCCTGAAATCACCTTTACCTTGCAAGATGCTTTTTCTTTTAATTCTTTTTCCTTTTTTTTTTTTTTTTACATTTATTTATTTTTGATAGAGAGAGACAGAGCACAAGCAGGGGAGGGGCAGAGAGAGGAGACACAGAATCCGAAGCAGGCTCCAGACTCCCAGCTGTCAGCACAGAGCCTGACGCGGGGCTCGAACTTACAAACCGCGAGATTATGACCTGAGCTGAAGTCAGATGCTCAACCGACTGAGCCACCCAGGCACCCCAACAAGATGCTTTTTCTTCAGAGATTAATGAGATAGATGCAACACAACACTTTGCCGTGAACGAACGTCCTCATGACGACTTGCTGGGTCCAGGAGAGGGTAGACATTTTCACAAAGACATTTCACCACCTAGGTCTCCACATTAGGAAGTGGAGACTGCCTGTCATTGCACAACCAGCCCCTGTGACTGTCTGTGTCGCCACTGTTATGGGTGGTAGAGAGGGTGAGAAAGCCACACTAAGTCTAAGGCTGCCAGTAACCACAGGAGCCCCGTTTTTCAGATGAGATGTAGTGCAAAGAGCAGAAAATACATATAGAGTTTCCCTGTGGCTTACATAATTTTAAGTGAGGGTGTGTTAAGTAGCATTGTAATAAAGTAAAATGGAGGTGAAGTTATTTATAACTTTGTGGAGGGGGAAGCAGAGAACCCGGTGTTTGCCCTGGCTCCTCTGCCTCTCAGCGGGGTGACCCCAGGTGTCAGTTCACTTCTTGGAATTTCAGTTTCCACTTCTGTAAAATGGGAAGGTTGCCCCAGAAGATCTCTAAAACCCATTTTGGCATTAACTCTGCACACTGTGGCGATAAATACTGTCAGTTTACGTTTAGTGCAGAGAAGTTTTATGCGTGGATATTTTTCCCTATGGCCTTGGATGAAATTTACACAACTGGCCGGTTTCAGTGGGAAACAACCCCCCTAATTTACATAACAAAGGCTTATGTATCCCAGAGCATCTTCGTCTTGGTGGGTGTTAGAGAGCTTTGGGGAGGGTTTTGATAACTTTTGAAGGGTAGAGGCTGTGTTTATGAGGTTCTATCAGCACTAACTCCCTCTGCATGAAAAGGGAGGCTTTGACCTCAGTGGAGGGGCTGCAGGTTACAGAACATGCGGGGAGTGCCTGGGTGGCTTTCCCCTGCTCGTATTCTCTTTCTCTCAAAATAAGTAAATAAGTTTAAATTTTTTTTTTTTAAAGTACATGAGGGGCATAAGCTCTTGTCCTCAAAGAGCTTTTGACAATGATTGGAATTGTAAAAACACCTACCTTGTGCAACATGACTTATGAAGCCTACTGTGCAGATGCCCGTGGAGGAACAGGGGAGCTGTCTTCAGGGCCCAGGGGCCTTGTAAGTGGTGTGAAAGGAATCTACATCACAATCCGTAGGCACTGCGAGGGGCCTGTGAAGGATTTGCAAATTAGAACAGGCAGTGTGGGAGGTGCGGACAAGAGCCTGGGGTCTGCGGTCCACAGTGAGAGAGGGATGCTCTGTGTGCCCCATGCAGAAGGCCGAGGGCCTGGAGCCAGCCTCCCTGGGGGCCCTCAACAAGCCACTGCGTCAGGCCTGAAAGTGCAGCCGGGGCAGGAAGCAGGGCCTGGCAGCGACTGACCAGCAGGTCTCGTAAACCCACCGAGGATGGTGTGCATCAGGTGCTTTAGGCTGCAAGTGACAGAAACCAAACTCAGGCCAGCTTAGGTTTAAAAAGGATAATTTCTTGTGTCAAGTAGCTAAACAGGCATGGCTGGTCCAGGGGCCGGGTTTTGTCTGTCTCTTGGCCCTCCGCCCTTTCTTCCTTGTTTCTTAGGCAGACCCTCTTTCCCAGACAGCAAGAGCCAGCCGGCGGCAGTGTGGGCCCAGGCTTGTGTCTTCTCATGTTGATCACCCCACGGGGGAAACCAGGTGTTCTTCTCGCAGCGTCTGCAGCCCGAGTGCTAGAGAAACCTCTTATTAGCCACTCAGGGTCACATGCCCATTCTTGAACCTCAGGAGGACTCCCATGGCTAGTTAGGGTCACCTGCCTGTTCTGGAGCCAGCCATGGGTTCTAGAAGATTCTGTGCTTTGACCACTCTCCCCTAGCTAACATACTGGCCCCAGGAACATGTGGAGGGGAGGGCTGGGGATGCCCCATTGGAAAAGTGGGTGCTATTACCAGAAGGGGTGTGGAAGCTGGGCAGGCAACACGTCAGCTGTGCATTGCCCGGGGGGCTCAGCATCCACTTTGCTTTTTGCCTGGTTAGGGAGGCTTCTGGTGAAGCGATGACCTGAACTTGGATGGAGTGAGTGGCCTAGAGGGACAGAGGTGCGGTGGTTCCGTGGCCTGTCCTCAGTGCCACTACCATTGCCACATGAACCAGTCTCCTCCTCCCTCTCTCTCTCTTCTTCCGGCAAACATTAAGGCCTTGTCCCTCCTCGAATCACCCCCAAATTTTGTGCGCATTCTTCATGCCCCTCACCTGTGCCTGGGGGTGATGGTCAGAATGTTTAACCCACCAGGGTAATTTCTGGAAGCCTGTTTTTAATCCTTTCCTTGCTGGATCCTGGGGGGAGGGGTGTCAGGGAGCGCTGGGGGGCCTAGAGGCACTGAGGGTAGGGCTCTGGGCAGCAACCAGTCCCCACTCCGTTCCAGATATTTCTTATTTTATGGGCTGATACAGCCATGCTGGGGTGGAGCAGGGGCACACTTCCTGCTTGTGTGACAGCTTCTGGGGAGGGGCTGGAGTAGTGTGGTCCTTGCTTCCATCCCCTCCCCCAACCCCTGCCAACGTTCATACCCTCAGATGATTTTCAGTGAGCTTTTCTCGGAGCGAATATGCCATTGATTCTTGTGGAGGTCGATTGAGAAAAGCAGGGGTGATTGCATTGGAGATGGCAGCTTTCCCCCACTCACCCCGGGCTCTTGGTTGGCTCTGTGCGGTTGCTCAAGATCGACTGCCCTTTCTCTGAGGTTCTCCCAGGCCACCTCTGCCCACACCACTCTCTTTGCATCTTTTTTTTTTTTTTTCTTCCTGTAGACAGTTCAGGTTTATAGGCCTTGGAGAGTGCAAATATTTGATTTTAATTAAGGAAGTCTGGAATGAGGAATAGAAAAAAGCTACTTCTCACTTATTTCTGGGGGCTCTGGCAGGGCGGGGTGGGGATGAGTCTGGTGCCTTCAGACACCTCAACAGCCATCTGGTCCTCCGGGGGGGTCCAGGCACCCAAGAGGAGGGATCAGGAGAGGAGCCGTGAGGTGGGCCAGCTGGCCCAGGGTGGCCCCAGGGGAAGAGATGGGGGTAAATAGGGCAGGAGGGTGCACACTCTGGAAGCTCTTGTGGGCCGGAATCTGGAGCACGGAGCAGGTGATGAACAACGTTAGCGCTTCCTGCTGGCTGACCCAAGGTGCCCCTCTGGTCTCTTTGACTGATCTCAGCTAATAATCCTCCCCACAATCTTGAGTGATAAAATTATCCTTCCCATTTTATAGTTGAGGAACCTGAGCCCAGAGAGGTTAAGAAATCCATCTAAGATCACCCAGCTGCCAAGTGGCAACCCAGGTGAGTCAAGACTCCAGAGCTGTGCCCAAACTGTCCCTCCACCGTATAGTGCCCAAAGGGTGTTCTTAGAAGAGCCCCCAGACTGTTTTGAGGACAGGTGGGGTCCTAGAACTGAAAGCCCTAGAATACTGAGAATTTATCTGGACTGGCAGCCTGCATATTGACCAAGAAAGGGAGAAAAGAAAAAGGTGTATGTTTTGTGTGTGTGTGTGGAGTGAGGGTGGGGGAGGCAGTGGGGCAGCAGCCTGGGGTATCAGGAAGAGGAAGAACCCAGGAGCCCAGAGTTCCTGTCCCAGCCCTGCCCCCAGTGTCATGGGGCCTTGGGTGAGTCATACCATCTCTAGGAGCTGGTTTCCTTTTCAGTGAAATGAGGGTAAGAACCACAATAATAGCATTTATTGTGGGCTTCCTCAGTGCTAGGACCAGCCCTGAGACACAGGACCAGCGTGGACCTCAGCATTTGCCCTGGGGTGCTCAGAGGTTAGTGGGCGAGAAGGACACCCTCCACCCCACCAGTGCTGCACATGAGACATTAGACAGGTTCGTCCTTGGACCGGTGGGTCCTGGGGAGCCAGAAGGTGCTCTTCAAGTTGGGTTGTGAGGGAGGGGGGCAGCTTGAAGGGCCCTACAGCCTTCTCAGTGCTGCCCCCGCAGCAAGGGGAAGGAACCATTAAGAAAGGGACTTCGTGGAGCGCCTGGCTGGCTCAGTCGGAGAAGCTTGTAACTCTAGATCTTGGGGTCGTGAGTTTGAGCCCCACACTGGGTGTTAAAAAAGGTGGGGAGGACTTTCTCCTGCGGCCTTAGGTAGTATTTCTTTCTGCGGGTGATCCTTCTCATCTTGGCTGCATATAAGAATCTCCTTCTCAGGGGCACCTGGGTGACTCAGTTGGGCATCCGACTCTTGACTTCGGCCCAGGTCATGGAGATCTCGCGGTTCTCAACAGTGCAGAGCCTGCTTGGGATTCTCACTCTCCCTTCCTCTCTCTGTCCCACCCCCCTCAAAAAAAAAAAAAAAAAAAAAACTTTAGAAAAAGAATCCCCTTCCCAAGCATTCAGATGCAGAATACTGAGTCCCCAGCTGCGCAGCAATCACCTGAGAGCTTTTTGCAAACACCAGTTCCTAGTCCTGGGGAACACTTGGTTTTTGAACAGCTTTCAGGGTGATGCTGATTTGCAGCTTGCCCCTGGGGGGGTACATACTGCCCATTCCTGCCGCTTGGGGATGGATTCCTTAGGGCCTGGGGAGGTGGGCAGGCTCCAGAGAGCACCTGCTGCCCTGGGGTGGAGGTGGGGGGCTCCTTGCTGGCAGCCTGCGGGAGGGAGCAGGTGCGTAGGGGGCTGTGCGCTGTGAAGGATGTGCTCCAGGGTGGTCCTCCCCCCCGCATGCTCTGCTCCACCTGCCCCATGTCCCTGGTTCCTCTGCACTGCCTCCTCCCTTCTCTGTGACCAGCCTGGCTCCCTGCTCCTGGCTCTGTGTAGGGCCACACTCAGGTGAGCTGACTCAGTGTCTCCTAGATACCCAGTGCCCGCTGCCCCAGGGTGCCTTCTGATGGGGCTCAGTGACAGCCCTCGACAGGCCTGGGACAGAAATCAAGTCCTGGCGAGCCCCGTGGGACAGCTGTGGCAGTTTAGAATCTGAAGTTAAACCTGATGCATATTTTGAAGATCTGGTTGAAATGATTCCCATTCATTCGCTTTTGGGGTTCAGAGTCAAAAAAATTTTTTTAAGCATTTTTACATAGATTTGGTTTACTTGCTTCTAAAGAAATCCTATTTCTTGAAGTTCAGCGGGCCAGCCACTTCCTGAACATTGTCCCCTAGTAAATTTGGAAGGATTACAGATGAAGAAATGTGTTTCCCCAAGAAGGTGTGACACATTTGTAAATGAGGGAGTTGGTCCGGGATTTGGACCAAGGTCTGTCTGACTTCAAAGCTCATTCGTCTGCACAGCAGTGGACCCTGGTTCTGTGTATGTAACACTGGAGCTGAGCTGCCCAGTGCAGTAGCCACTAGCCACATGGGGTGATTTAAGTTTAAAGTAATTAAAATTAATTAAAATGTAAAAACTCAGCTTCTCAGTTCACCGAGCCAGAAGGTGGGTGCCAAGTAATGACGCGTGGCTGGTGCTGCCTTACTGGACGTCGCGGATATTGCCGAAAGTTCTTTTGGACAGTGGTGGGCTACAGGGACCAGTTGGCACAGATAGGGCTCCGGGCCCAGCCTGGATGTCTCAGCACAGTTAGCGGAAGGAGCAGTGAGCAGGCTGTCTGACCTGACTGGTATCCCCTGCTAGAGTGACCAGCCATCCTGCTTTGCTTGAGGAACTGAGGGGTTTGCTTTGGAACTGAGGGGTTTCCTGGGACTTGGGACTTTCCTTGCTAAACCTGGGAATTTCCCTGATAAACGGGGATGCATTGGTCACTCTCTTCACGACCCAGTTTCCATGTAAGTGTCACTGCTGTGCCCAGGTCCAGGACATAAAGAATTTAACAAAGAGTCACTCAGAGCTCCGAAGTGAGCTAGCTGAATAAGCGATGGCATCATTCAGGTATAGTGAGAACAGTGCTCTGGGAAAGGGAGCATCGGGGTAAGGTGTGCCCAGCAGGGGCCCCTGTCTGCACTGAAGGCTCTCTGAATGGGGACTGAGAGTGGACATCTGGGAAGCAGGTCACCAGGTGAAGGAGTCTGGAAATGGGAGGAAGCTAAGTGATCGTCCCTGGGTAGTGAGTAGTGGGACTACTTGGGAGCCAGTTGTGACTCTATAGAATCAGGGAGTTAGACCAGAAGTAATATTCTGCACCTCAGGGCTCCTGGGTGGCTCAGTCGGTTAAGCAAGCATCTGACTTTGGCTCAGGTCATGATCTCACGGTTCGTGGGTTTGAGCCCTGCATCAAGCTCTGTGCTGACAGAGCCTTCTCTCTCTAGGAGAGAAGGGAGGAAAGGAAGACGGTAATTAGGAGACACCGTTGCTGACTGTCCCAGGCCTGGAGCCGGGAGGAAGGTGTGCCCATGTGGCATCTCATAGTCTTCAAGAAGGAGAGTTATAACCTCCGTGAAGACAGTGTGCTTTATTCCTCCAAATGTTAGGATGGCAAAATATTTGAAGTTAAGCTTGGCTACTTTTGTTGGGGGTGGGAACCCCAAGCCAGAGAATTTTTGTAAACTTGGGGTGGACCCTAGAATCAGTTACGTTATCTCAAAAGAACCCCAAATATGCGTGGGATTCGTATCTCTGGGCACGCATTGGAAGTCAGGAGGATTTTGTATGTTCCCTGTGTTAGGACTGTAGAAAGTTGATATATATTTAACTATGCTTACTTGCATGTGGATGCATGCAGAACCTTCATGTATAATCCTTAATATTTGAAGCACATTCTTGGGGATTAGGCATATGTCTGGTTTTGCAAATAAAAGCAATGCTGAAGATCGTGGGTCCTGTTGTCAGGTAAGATTGCCATAGTTAGTTAGTGATAGTTGTGATCAGGAAATTAAAAACACCTGAGACTATGTTTCAAGGGACCTCTCTGCCCAGTATATTAGCTGCTTTTCTGGACTGTGTACTTGGCAAATTAATAATAATAATAATAATAATAATAATGATAATATGTAGTGACAGAGTCATGGAGAACCTGGTTAATAGAAAAGATTGTATCCTGAATGGATCCAGGAACACTTTAGAGACTCCAGCATAGGGGAGGGCTCTGGAACTGTCCTGGGGAGATGGCACCCGCCATAGCATGAGTCTGGGAGTGTGTCCTCTAGGGATCCTCTGTAGCTCCATTACAGTGGGGGTTCCAGACATGGCAGTTTTCCCAACAACAAAAATGAATCAGCCAGGACAAATTGGAATCCCTTGCGTGAGGCCTTCACAGGACCATCTCACACTAGTAATTCAGTGCTTGGCCAACCAGAGGGTTAAATGAAAACGTGAGTTACACCAGTTTTAATATTCAGGTACTATCCGTGTCTAGCTATCTAAAGTACTGTATACACTTGATCATACAGAAACTAAAATTAGTTCTTCTACTAGTGACATAAGGTGCCGACCGTCAAGGTGCTTATGATCTCATTGAAAGAGCCAAATGTTGGGAGCTAATGCAAATGGCGGAGAAGGCAATGTCAAGTTCAGGAGATAGAGTTGAGGGAACGATGGACGTGAACTGCAGTTCTTCCCTTAACGTTGTTGTCCCCAACTATCACCTCCCCATTTCTGCTTCTCGTTCAGGCTGGGTGTCTGGGGCTGCCTCTGTGACCCTGTCCTTTGTGTTTCTTCGTCACCCCGTGGCTGCTCTGTCAGAGCCCTGGTGTTGCAGGAGCCAGTCCGCGTGCTCCCCTGAGCATGAGGTCTTTCGAGAGGGCCTCTCTGTCATCTTCTCCATCTCTCTTGCCCCTTTGACTCTTCCTGGCCGGTGACAGTCATCCTTACGTTCTTTTTTTGTTTTTTGTTTTTTTTAAGTTTATTTATTTTGAGAGAGAGAGAGGGCTGAGGGAGCAGAGAGAGAGGGAGAGAGAGAGAGAGAGAGAGAGAGAGAGAGAGAGAATTACAAGTAGGCTCTGCACCATCAGCGTGGAGCCCGATGCAGGGCTTGAACTCCCGAACCGTGGGATCATGACCTGAGCCAAAGTCGGATGCTTAACCAACTGAGCCCCCCAGGCACCCCCAGTTGGCACTATATTCTTACTGAGCAACCAAGCTGTTACTAGCCAAAGGCCCTTGTGTGATCACATTTGACCTTGTCTTAGGGCTGCAGTAACAAAATACCACACACTGGGTGGCTTATAGACTACGGGTTTTTCTCATTGGCTGGAGGCTGGAAGCTGGTAATTAGGGCACCACCATGGTCAGCTGAGTGCCCTCTTCTGGGTCACAAGATTTCTCCCTGTGTCCTCATACGGTGGTAGTGGTGAAGGAGCTCGCAAGGTCCTCTTTTATAAGGCTACTAGCCCCATCCATGAGGGCTCCCTTCTCACGACCTGAGCACTTCCCAAAGGCGCCACCTCCTAATACTGCCACATTGGGTGTTGGGATTCCAGTGTGTGAATTTTAGGGGAACACAACCTTTTAGACCATAGCACTTGTTAGTGACATATAATATACACATAAAGAAGTGCACATCATGATTATTTTTGTACGTGGTTTTTTGTTAAATTTTTTTTAATGTTTATTTGTTTCTGAGAGACAGAGAGAAACAAAGCATAAGCAGGTGAGGACAGAGAGAGAGAGGGAGACACAGAATCCGAAGCAGGCTCCAGGCTCAGAGCTGTCAGCACAGAGCCCAATGCGGGTCAGATCATGACTGAGCCACCAAGGCGTCCCTGTACATGGTTTTTGTTTTTGTTTTTGTTTTTGTTTTTTAATGTACGTGTCTTTATTATTTTCGTACATCATTATTTTTGAGTCCAGCTGATTTAAAACCTGACAGAGTAGATGTTTGGACACGGAAGGCATAGGGATGCAGGGTGTAGCTTGCTCGGGTACAAGCAACAGAAGGGTTATTCTGACCAGTGTGAATCCTGAACTGGGGACAGCAAATCCTCCAGCATAGCTGCTGGTCTCCTGTTGTGGCACAGCATGAGGAGAGGATGAGGACAGACCAGTTTCATCTGAGCAGGACAGAGCCAGAGGTTCGGACATTTTCATAGAGAAGAGCTCCTTGTTTGGGTTAAGAAATTACATTTTGTTTTTTAAAACAGATTTGTGGTTTCTCAGAACTGAGGGGTGATGTGAACACGTGGAACAGTCACCTTCCTGGGGCACCTGGGTGGCTCAGTCGGTGAAGCATCCGACTCTTGGTTTAAGCTCCTCCATTGATGCTCTCACGGTTCGGGAGGTTGAGCCCGATGTTGAGCTCTTCGCTGACGGTGCAGGGCCTGCTTGGGATTCTCTCTCTCTCCCTCTCCCTCAACCCCACTTGTGTGTTCTCTCTCTCTCGCTCGCTTTCTCAAGATAAATAAACTTTAAAAAATCACCTAGCTTAGTTCTATTTTTAATTTTTTGAGGAGCTTCCACAGTATTTTCCAGATGGGTGATGGGCATTAAGGAGGGCACTTGTCGGGATGAGCCCTGGGTGATATATATATGTAAGTGATGAATCACTGGGTTCTACTCCTGAAACCAATCCTACATTGTATGTTAAGTAACTTGAGGAAAAAAAAAACCCCACCAAGGGGCACCTGGGTGGCTCAGTTGGTGGTGAAGCTTCGGACTTGGGCTCAGGTCATGATCTTATGGTTTGTGAGTTTGAGCCCCGCATCGGGCTGTCTGCTGTCAGCACAGAGCTCGCTTCAGATCCTCTGTCTCCCTCTCTCTCTCCCCCCAGCTGTCATGCGTGCTTTCTCTCTCTCAAGAATAAATAAACATTAAAAAAAAAAATCACCTTCCTAACTCAGGTTCAGGGAGGCAGTGGTAGGCAAGTTGGCTCAGAGACCATTTGTAACTAATTGCCGTGTTAGCGTTTCCAAGTAACTATGGAAACTGCTAAGCATTAACAGGTAGCTTTTTCTGGGCCCCTTGAATAGGTAGATAAGCCAGCTACCTGAGCAATGATCATATTTAATTTTTTCCCCACAAAATTATAAAAAGAACTGGTTTGCTTAAAAGTCTGTTTTAATAAGTGTGTAAAATATTGCCCTAATTTTTTTTTTTACATTCTTGTTAAGCTCTCCAAATACTGTCAAATGGGTTTCAGCCTACTTGAGAAGAATTATCATGAATTCTGAATAATGATAATTATTATAAATAGCTCCTCTTCATTGAGTGTTTGGTATATATTAGCCACTGTTCTGGGGGGAAGTTTTATTAAATAAGTGATTAAGGGTTGTTGGAAATATTACAGAGCTCTTGTAATTGAACAGGATTATGGGTATACGTCAACAATTTTATTACCAGAGATAGAATGAATCATGGCTAAGAAAAAAACAGCAAGTGATAAACAAGCCAATAAAATTACAAGATGAATTCACTGCGGAGAAAGAGTAATTATTTCAGTTATTTTTTTGTGCTTAATTAACATTTATTAAGTGTCCTCTGGGTCACAGGCACTGTTAGGTACTTTTACATCTGCTATTTTATTTAATTACGAGGAGTTCTTCACTTCCAGATAAGATTTCCCATGGGCTTCCTTTGACTAATGAGTTATTCTGAGCCGGTCCTGCTTGCACATTAAGTCACCTGGGGAGCCAGAAAACCACGGTGCTGGGGTTTCATCCTTAGAGAGTGTTTGATTGTACAGGGTTGGGACCCAGCAGCAGGGTTTAAAAAAAAACTTTCCTCCCTCTCCCATGAGCTCTGGTTACATCAGCCGGGGTGAGAACCACTGTATTACACTATTTGAGATGTTATTTCAACTGCAGAAAAATATTGACTTAAACTCTTGAGCAATGAGTTTGCTAGGCCAGGTGGAATAAGTAAACCACCTGTTTTCCTTTTTCTGTTTCCTATGAGCTGGGATGTGGGAAGTGTCAGAACAACTGCTGAATGAAGCAGGCTTCAAAGTGTTGCCCTAAATGTCTCCGACCCAGAATGTCCCAGTGCACTTAATGTTTCCCCGGGTTGTGCTCTGCGGCATTTATCACGCCAGTGACTTGCTTAAGGTTTGGGTTTTTTTTTTTTTTAAGGAAAAAATAAAAGACTATTTAGGGAACTTCTACACTAGAGGTTAATTCCTTTTAATGAAATACATACATATATACAGAGAACAGATCTGTGAATAAAAAAAATTAAAGAGGACACGGAGAATTGTGAGGAATTCTTTTGTGGAGGGATTATAGGTTGAAATGGCGTCTTTCAAAATCGTCTTTGATGTCATAGTAAAATGGTTTAACATCAAAACATTAAAAAAAACCAACAACGAAGGAATCAAGTGGTTTGGGGAGCTCAACTTTTCTTTAAACATTGTTATAGCCTGAGATCACATAATGGAGAGTTATCCTAAAAAAATGATCCATAATCGAAAACATACCCAGTCCCTAAAATATCCATGGTCATCTTCACAAATAGATTTGCTTCAATGGGAAATTTTAGTCCTGCCTAGAAAAACCCAGGGATCTTATGGTGTAATTGGTGGAGGGGGGAAAAAAAAAACTTCCATTAGTTCTGTCAACGTTAAACATTTTCCCTGAAAATAAATTAACATTTCTGGTAGAGCCTTCCCCTTAAGAACGTTGTGGCCTTACGGGGCACCTGGGTGGTTCAGTCGGTTGAGCGTCGGACTTCAGCTCAGGTCATGATCTCACCACTCATGAGTTCGAGCCCTGCGTGAGCCTGGAACCTCCTTCAGATTCTGTGCCTCCCTCTCTCTCTGCCCCCTAACCCACCCACATTCTGTCTCTGTCTGTCTCAAAAATAAATAAACATCAAAAAAAATTTAAAAAATAATCTTGTGGCCTTTTAAAAATATTGTGTTGCATTTGCTAAGACTTGGGCAAGTCAGTCACTCTTTTGGACCTGGGATTCTTCACTGGTATAACGAGGGGATCGTCAGTGTCCAGGTGGGGCTTCACTCAGCCCCCAGATTCGTCTGTAGAGCAGTGGGGGAAAGTGTCGAGGTGGCCCCTCGAGGGGTCTGTAGGTCTTCCAGCCTGGCCTCAGAGCTGCTGGGGGAGAGGGGGCATCTTGATGTGTGTTCATTTGCAGAAAGAGAAAATCAGTTCAGTCCTGTATGCATTTTTGAGGACCTACTATGCATCAGGCAGAATCCCAGGTGCTGGGACTAACAGGGTGACCAAACTCAGTGTTAGCCCTCAGGTAGCTTAAAATGACCTGAAGGAGGCAGAGACACCGGTAATTCCAGCATTTCTTCAGCTAGCTCAGGGGCTGGGTGGGAAAAGGGGGTCGGTGGGAAGACTGTATGTGTGAGCTCTGGATGGTTTTTTTATTTTTTTTTATTTTTAGAAACAAATGACAAATAAAAGACAGTTTCCTCTTTGAATCACTCTGTCCAGCCACTCCTGAGGGGAAAAGAAAGAGGAAGGAGGAGGGCCCACGTTGGGTGGTTGGGACTTCCTTCGTGCCCTGGAGTGGACCCAGGGGCTCCTGCATGCTGATGAAAGGGCTCTCAGGGCAGGAGGACCTGAGGTCTCAGAAAACCACAGAACCAGCCCTTAGGGGACAGAGGGACCTCAGGAGGTTACCTAGTCCAGGGAAGTTACCTTGGCAAGCCCACCTGCCTGCATATCCAGGTCTGTATATCCTACATCTTCTCTTCCTGTCTCTTGTCCTTGACCACGTGAACCAGCAAGGAACCAGCAAGTTAGCCTGCGGGCCTTTGCATATGCTGTGATTATTATTATTTTTTTTTAATTCTTTTTTTTTTTTTTTTTTTTTTTTTTTTTAAAGGGAGAGAAAAACACAGAGTGTGAACGGGGAGGGGGCGGAGAGAGGGAGAGACGCAGAATCCGAAGCAGGCCCCAGGCTCTCAGCTGTCAGTACAGAGCCCGTCGCTGGGCTCAAACTCACAGACTGAGAGGTCATGACCTGAGTCGAAGTACAGCGCTTAACCTACTGAGCCACCCAGGCACCTGCATGTGTGGTCAATTCTGCTGGGATCCCCTCCTATCTGGGCTGGGCAAAGTCTAACTTGTCTTTTTGTTTTCAGCTTAGATATCACCTCCTTGGGGAAGCCTTTCTTATACCCAACACTTCCCATCCCCTGCTGAGTTAAATACCCTTTTCTATGATTGCCCAACACTGTACCCACCACTGTTGTAACACTTTTTCATACTCCATTGTAATTGCTTGTCTGCCTGTAATTGCCCCACTAATCCATGAAAGCTCCTGGCTGGCTGGGAAGATTTAATTCCTGGAATTAACTCCTTGCCACATGGTCACATGCTTGGCCCATCATAGGTGCTCAGTAGCTAGTTCTTGAAAGAATGAGTATTCTCACTTTACAGCAGAGGCTACAGGAGCTCAGGGACATTCATTGCCTTGCTGAAAGTCACACAGCTTTGAGAGACTGAGAAGGGACTGGAGCCTCATAGTGTGAGTCTAAAGAGGAGACAAGGCCAGATCTGGTTTCTAGAGCCATAGTCCAGGTTCTCTCTGCTCTGAATCATGGAAGTGAAAAAAAGTCACCCTTGTTTGGAGACGACCACTTTCCTTCTGGGGACCTTTATGCTGTCTCCTGGATTTTGTCTTTAGGTGATGTAATGGTCAACTTACTCTTTGTGTTCTTTAAAAAAAGGGTTTTGTGAGAGTGAGTTAGTGCCCCTTTTTTTCCGATTTCTGGGATTTTCCCAAGGCCCTAAAAATTTTCCCAAGTGAACAACTTATTTCCATTTTCTATTTTGTAAATCTGGTCAAAAAAACTTGAAAGAAAGAGAAAAAAGTCCTTTATGTAACTGGAAGACATAGCGAGAGGAGTCAGGAGAACTGTAGATGAGGGGTGTGAGTGTGTGTGTGCATGTGAGGCCTGAAGGGCATGGGCGTATTGTACAAGGACAGAGCTTGTGAGTATGCTTATGTGGTTCTTAAATTAAATCTCCTCTTTCTTTGGCCACCAAGCAATTCTGTGATCATGATTTAAAAGGGGATTTTAGGGGCGCCTGGGTAGCTCGGTTGGGTGTCTGACTTTGGTTCAGGTCATGATCTCACAGTTCGTGGGTTTGAGCCCCGCATTGGGCTCTGTGCTGACAGCTCAGAGCCTGGAGCCTGCTTCGGATTCTGTGTCTCCCTCTCTTTCTGCCCCTCCAATGTTTGTGCTCTGTCTCTCAAAAATAAATTTAAAACAAGGGGGATTTTAAGGGTACCTTGCTGGCTCAGTCAGTGGAGCAGGCTACTCTTGATCTCAGGGGTCATGAGTTTGAGCCCTGCGTTGGGTGTAGAGGTTACTTACAAAAATAAAATTAAAAAATAAAGAAATAAAAGGGATTTTAAACCATACTCATGCCACAGGGACAAGAAACCTGTGTGTGTGTGTGGGGGGGGGGAGGTGGGGGGGACAAGAGGAGAGATGGCAGGAGAGCACAGGTGGCTGACTTGATCAGCCGGTAGTGTTCTCCTACCACAATTGGGCTCAGCCTCCAGACCTTTTGTGAGTAAAGTGAGGCCAGTGGATCAGCTTCCTGTAATTCATCACCCGCCGAAAAGCAAAGAGAAAACACTAAGGCAGCTAAAGATTTAATCAAAATAAAGGCCAGAGAAAGGCAGTTTGTATCTCTTCCGTGCAATAATGAGAATGTCTAGACGCGGCAGACCGTGCTCTGACCCGCACGCTAAACGCTGGCGACTGTGTTCCATGGGATATTGTTTGACTTTGGTTTTATGAAAACTCCCTTTGATTCATAAGTTTTTGCTGCTGTAAGAGATGCTGAGGGTGATGGGGTTGGTGTTCTATATAAGTTTGTTTTCTTTCCTCAGCCGTGAAGAAACCTAAAACAGAAAGTGATTCAGGCATAGAATGATTCAGACCAGTTCAATCTCAAGTTGAGTTGAGCATTTTGCTGGGACCCAAATACTCCTGTTGTAACTCAGACTTCCAGCATCCTTTAACTTGGAATTCTGAATTTGAAAAGGACAGCCTGGCCCCACCCTCTGTCCCTAGAACCACACAGTCTAGCCAAACTATCCCTTGGTCATAGGATTTTGGTTTGGGTCTTTGCTCTTTGCTGTGTAACCGTCAGCAAGTTACTTAACTTCTCTGAACCTCCATTTCTTTATTTGTAATACATACCACTATTTTGAACATTAAATGAGAAAAATTATTTGTGAGACATGCTCTGTAAACCCTGACGGTCTGAAGAAATGGAATTGAGAGGGGTTATTCTCTCACAGTGTCTAGTATGGGAAAGAATAATAGTGTCTAGGATTTACTGGGGGCTCACCTTGTGCTCAGGTCTCTTGTCGCGTGCTTAATCCTTGCTGTCACTCTGTTTTACAGGAGACGACACTGAGGCCTGGAATTTGAGCATCACGTTCAAGGTTACCAAGTTGGTAAGTAACAGCTGGATGTGACCGTGGCCATCTGCTTCCAAGCTTGTGCTCTTGACCACTTTGCTGTGAAGAAAAATTAAAGTGGATGGAAGTATTAGGCCAGGACATGGATTTCAGTTTAGTAGAAATAAGAACCTGCCGCTCTGTTGAAATTAGAATCCATGTGTTTTCTTTCGTTCACTCCACGAATATTTATTGAGACCCTACAAGGTTATCAGGTGAAATTATTAATTTATTTTTATTTATTTATTTAAAATTTTAATTTAAATAAGAATTTTGGAGACGGGGGGGGGTGGTGGCTCAGTGGGTGAAGTGTCCTGCTCTTGGTTTCGGCTCAGGTCATGATCTCACGATTTGTGGGACCGAGCCCCGTGTCAGGTTCTGTGCTGATAGTGTAGAGCCTGCTTGGGATTCACTCTCTCTCTGCCCCTCCCTTGCTCTCTCTCTCAAAATAGATAAATAAAGCTTAAAAAAATAATTTAAAAAAGAACTTTGGAGGAAAGAAGATGCTCTCAGCCTCTTGTCGTCAGTAACAGGAGTAATAGTTGACAGTTATTGAATGCTGTTGAATGGCAGACGCTGTGCCAAAAGCTTTGAATTATCTTGTTTAAATTTCAAAAGAAACTTGAGGATCAAAGAAGAGAAGTAACTTGCCCAAGTTCACTCCAGTAGCAAGGGTCGTCTTAGTCCATTTGGGCTCCTGTAGCAGAATACCACAGACTGGGGGGCATTAAACAACAGAAATTTAATTCTCCCACTTCTGGAGGCTGACAAGTCCAAGATCAAGGTGCCGGCAGATTCGGTGTCTGGTGAAGGCCCACTTTCATTCACAGATGGCCATTCTTTTGCTGTAAACTCACATGGCAGAAATGGTGAGGGAGCTCCCTGGGGTCTCTTTTATCAGGGCACTGATCCCATTCATGAGGGCTCCCTCCGCAGGACCTAATCACTCCTGAAGGCCCTGCCCCCTAACACTGTCCTTTTGGAGGTTAGGCTTCGACACATACATTTGGTGGGGACACAGACACCCATGGCAGGGGTGGAGCCAGTATTCGCATCCAAGTAGTCTGGCTGGAGAGCCAATGCACTTAACTGTTGGCAGGCCCCTCATGGAAAACCAGCTTGGGGCGCCTGGGTGGCTTAGTTGGTTAAATGTCCGGCTCTTGATTTCAGCTCAGGTCATAATCTCACGGTTTCATGAGTTCAAGCCCCTCGTGGGCTCTGAGCTGGTAGCTCAGAGCCTGCTTAAGATTCTCCCTCTTTCTCTGCCCCTACCCCGCTTGCACTCTCTTTGTCTCTCTCAAAATAGATAAAATAAACTTAAAAAAAAAAAAAGAAAGAAAGAAGAAAAGAAAGAAATGAGCGTGGGTACCCGCTATCCCCGCCAAGCACTCCCTTTTCTGCCTCTTCTGTCCCTTGTCTTCCTGGTGTCCTTACTACCCTGTGTTTTGCTGGCTGGCCCCTAGAGAGCTTTAGCTGTAGAATAGAGATCAGGTGGCAAGCTGTCGTGGAGTAGTCTCTCATGTACACCTGTAACTTTTATTTTAATTGGGGTATAACTTACATACTGTAAAATGTACAAATCTATTTTGTTAAAGATTTTTAAAAAAATGTTTATTTGTTTTGAGGGAGACAGGGCACGTGTGCATGTGCCAGCAGGGGAGGGGCAGAGAGAGAGGGAGAGAGAGAATCCCAAGCAGGCTCCATGCTGTCAGCACAGAGCCTGATGTAGGGCTTGATTTCAGGAATCGTGAGATCATAACCTGAGCTGAAATCAAGAGTTGGACGCTTAACCGACTGAGCCACCCAGGCACTTTAAGATTTTTAGGATTTTTAAAAAAGATTTTATCTTTAAGTAATCTCTATTTCCAACGTGGGGCTCAAATTCCCAACCCCAAGATCAAGAGTAGCATACGTTTTCAACTGACTGAGCCAGCCAAGTGCCCCAAGGTTTTATTTTATTTTTTTAAAGCTTATTTATTTTATTTTTGAGAGAGAGAGAGAGAGTGAGTGAGCGAGTGGGTGAGGTACCGAGAGAGATGGGGAGAGAGCCCTGCAGAGCCTGACATGGGACTCGAACCCACAAACTGTGAGATAATGACCTGAGCCAAAATCAAGGGTCAGAGGCTTAACCAACTGAGCTCTCCAGGAGCCCCTTCCCCAGAGATTTTATTTTTAAATAATCTCTACACACAGTGTGGGGCTCGAACTTAAAAACCCAACATAAAGAGTCATATGCTCTACCCACTGAGCCAGCCAGATGCCCCTTTATGAATTCTTAATGTCACCCCATCTTGTCCCCACCTAGACAGGGCATTCAAGATTTTTATCTCTCCAGGAAATTCTCTCATGCCCCTTCACAGTGAGTCCTGCCCCAGGGCTAACCACTGTTCTGACTTACAAAAGTCCTGGATACATCCTGTCATAGATTACTGCTTCACACTTATCCAGATCCAAATATACTTGCTCAACAAAAACAAAGTACAGATAAAAATAACACTTTAAATAGCGTGGGTGATCCTGTCATTCCACCCAACAGGCGTCTCTCTCTTGGAGTGAGTGTGAATGAGACACAGATCTGCTGTTCCTTCTGTCACTCTTTGTTCCTGTGGCTTTTTGGAGTATGAGCATCTATGCCATCAAGGGTGTGTCTTGTATTTATAGATTTTAATTATCCTACAACACAGCTCTGAAATCCAAGCTAGCTATTTCTTTCTGGTGCTCAACCCAAGACACCAAATCCAGTGCTGAAGGGACACAGCCTGTGTTGGACCTGTGTTGGGAGACGGTTTGTTAGTGTCCATTGTGAAGCCTTATTACGGGCTTTTCAAGGAGAATTTTGACTGCTTCCGGTTTTCATATCCGTGCTGACTTTGGAAGCTTACCCTTGCGTAAGCTGCCGCTGTAATGTGCACAGAACTCAAGCACGGGTAGGTGGTTATGTTACACTTGGAGACCTAGAACACTCTGCCAGCATGGGGGACTATGCTGATTTGTGTCTTTCGTGATATGAACACAGAGTGGACTAAAATGTAAGACTTGTACCTAGGGGAGCTCATCAGAAAGGGAAGTCCTTTAGTGTCAGAGATGAAGAGAGAAAATTAAGTCAATTGGATACGTGGGCTGAAGTCATGACAGCTTGTGGGGTTTTGTGCCCAGGAGCAGGCCATGGAATCTGGGTGTTAAGGTTGAAATGTCACAGTAGGTCTAGAAATGAGACTTGGGTCCATTGTGAAACTGAGCACTTGAGAGCCTTTTTAAAAAGTATTAATTGATTAATTAATGTGTGTAATTGTTACACTGTAGACTGTCCTCAAAAATAAGCACTAAACAATAATGAGATGCGAATACACAAGAATGGTAAGGAGGCATAGAAGAGGAACTAGGAGGATATTGCTTATGCCTAGACAGATGGGCTGGGGAAAGGCAGTATTCAAAGACATAATGACAAAAGAGACACGACTATTAGATATCCCTTCAGATCTTCTCCAGTCCTTAGGTTCCAAGAATTTGTGACCAAGTCACAAGAATCTGTGGCCCTCTTGCTGGTGGCAATGTTCAAAGAGAGATGGCTGAGGCTTGGTTTCCACTGTAGGTGTGCATTGATGTGTGATATGTGTGACCAAGGTCCCTCTGGGGGGGAGGGGTCGGGGTAAAAAAGAAGCCTTGCTTTGTAGCATTTGCTGATTTCTATGGTACAGATGCTTTCCATGTCCAGTTTCAAGCTACAAGCCTGATGTCCCTGAACCCAGAATCGGGAAGAAAGGTGTCCACTCAGCTCACCTGAGCTGGTGTGAGCTGGCTTCAGCACCCCAGTGGCTCTGATGTGCATTCTGTTTTTACACTGGGATTTCTGGGTTGTGCATCATGGGTGGGACTTACAGGAAGTAGTAATGTCATGTGTGATATCACAGGGGCAGGGAGAGCCAGGGGGACAAGACTAAAGCTCTGGTGCTCTTTCTTCCCTTGTATTTAAAAACACGAAACAACGTTTTGTGAGTATGGGTGGAGAAATGGGCATACTTACCACACAGTTGGGGACAGTGACAGTAAGGGCAATATGGCACTATCTGCGTTTTCTGAGTGCTTGGCCCTGCGATTTTACTTCCAAGATTTTATCCTATCTGTCGTATCTTTCCTATAGTCACCCATGGGGTATGTGAAGACATATGTAATGTACGCGCATTGCAGCGTTGTTTATAATAAAAGCAAGATCGAGGGGCGCCTGGGTGGCGCAGTCGGTTGGGCGTCCGACTTCAGCCAGGTCACAATCTCGCGGTCTGGGAGTTCGAGCCCCGCGTCGGGCTCTGGGCTGATGGCTCAGAGCCTGGAGCCTGTTTCCGATTCTGTGTCTCCCTCTCTCTCTGCCCCTCCCCCGTTCATGCTCTGTCTCTCTCTGTCCCAAAAATAAATAAAACGTTGAAAAAAAAAATTAAAAAAAAAAAAAAGCAAGATCGAGGAAGCAGCTGAAATGTATGTTGGCAGGGGATTGATTCAATCAGTTACAGTATGTTCTTACAGTGGGATACTTGGCCACTGTTTAAAATAGAAGGTCATGTGTGCTAAGAAGCTCTGATCTCCAGGATACATTCTCTCTTTTTTTTTTTTAAAGTTTATTTACTTATTTTGAGAGAGAGAGAGAGAGAGAATACGAGTGGGAGGGGCAGAGAGAGGGAGAGAGAGAATACTAAGCAGGCAGTGCAGAGCCCAATGTGGGACTTGATCCCACAAACCGTGAGATCATAACGTGGGCTACAGTCAAGAGTCGGAGGCTTAACCAACTAAACCACCCAGGCGCCCCTCCAGGATACAATCTTAAGTTAAAAAAAGAAAAGACAAATGCAGAAAAGTGTATGTGGTATGTTCCCACCATGTGTGGGGGGGAAAAAGTAGGAGATACAAGTAAGTCCACACACCTCATGTGCTTGATTACGCATCAATTATTACTGGCAGATACCAAGAAGGAGGTGATTGTGGGGAATACTGTTCACCTCTTGGGGAAGAGGCTACCGGATTGTGCTCTAGGGCAGATGGAAGATGTCTTGTTGTGTATCTTTTCTATTTTCTGAATTCTTTTTTTTTTTTAATTTTTAAAATGCTTTAAAAATTTTTTAGAGGGGGGGCAGAGAGAGAGAGAGAGAGAGAGAGAGAGAAGGAGAATCCTAATCCTAAACAGGCTCCACACTCAGGGTAGAGCCTGACTCAGGACTCGATCTCACAACTCTGAGATTATGACCTGAGCCAAAATCAAGAGTCAGACACTCAACCAGCAGAGCCACCCAGGTGCCTCTATTTTTTTTTTTTTTTTGAATGTTTAAGCATGAGCATATATTATTTTTTGTGTTAAAAAAACAAACTAGTTAACAAAAACTTCTCTTTGGGAGCTTTCAACATAAAAGCCCCTCTCATTTTTAGAAGAGATTAGCGGTCTTCTCGGGGTCGCTAATTCCCAGTGTTTACTGAGCATATGCCAAACGGCAGGTACTTCTGGTTTCAGGCTCAGTCCTCTCGAGCCGGTACGCCTGGGTCTCCCTGTTTGTAGGCTCTGCCTGGATCCTAGCAGTTGCCCAGTGAACTTGAACTTGTGATCATAGTCATAGTCGCATTTTCAGGAGAAGGGAATTGAAGTCTTTGTGCAAAGTCAACAGCACTCTTTCAAGTGTTTTTAGAGCAGAGGTGACCCAGCTGCTTCCGAGAAATCCAGGCTACCTGGAAGGGTTCTCAAGCCTTTCGCCCTCCTGCCACTCGACCCTAGCACCTCTCTTAAGACCACACGGAAGTTTTTGTCAGTGTTAATTTTTCCATCTGTAGGACTCTTTAAAGGCCCTGGAAACTTGGAGCTGTATTTGTGGACCAAATGAATCGCTGATGTGTTTAGAAACAGCAAAGACCCAGGAGAATTTGTTTGCGGTATCCTTTTCTGATTCATTAAGTATCTTCCCAACTTGTGTTATGTACACATTGTCAGAGGTCTGAGGGACACTGGCTTTGCTCCTTTACGAAGACTGGCCTTCAAGGCCTTTCTTAGCAAAACAGATGTTCCCAGAGGTTCTTTTATTGTTGCCAGTGTTCCCTGCAGCCATATTTCTAACCCAACCCATCATGCAGTGTTTTAGGGAACCAGACACGTGCTCTCTTCCCTCTCCCTTATCATTTGGTAACAAATGTGGTAAACAGGTTATTCATCTCCAGAGGGCTGTTGTTACAATGTTGTGCCATTTGATCAACAGTAATCCAAACAGGCAAAAGGGCTGGAGTGAAAACTGAACGTTGTGTAGCATCCAAATCACAAAAACTGACCTGAGAGTTATTTAAGAGAGTGACATCGTCTGTAACATTCAGATGAAATTCTTGCCAGTGAGGGCTGTTGGACATTGGCACTTTGCCGTCTCTCGAGATGCTGTGTTGTGGGCTTGTTCAGAGAGTGCCCTTAAGTGCTTTAAGTATCACCGCCCCGTGTGTCACGTGGGTTGTAGTGGGTTTCGTTTACTGGGAGCTGGATGTGTATCAGCCGTGTTCTCTTGACTCCCCAAATAGTAATTCTATCTCTGCTGCCTGAATGCAGATGCAGGGTACGTTTAAATGCTCTTTCTTGTCGGAGGCCTTTCCTGGCCCCCCCTTCCCCCCATGCTCCTCTTGTTCCATGTCGTACTTAATTAAAGCAATTATCTTACCGGCTTTAAATAATTGTAGCTGTTTGTAGCTGTCTCCACATCGCACTGAGTGCCAGGAAAGGTGGCATGGATCATCTCGCTTCCTCTGTGCATAGCCAGCGTGCAGCCTATGTCACAGCCCTTCGGATTTCATCAGTCAGGACTCTTTTGACCTCAAAGCAGGACCCTGACTTGAACCGGCTTCCCCAGAAAGGGGATTTATGTCCTTGAAAAGCCTAGGGATGGAAATTAACGCATGGAGGTTTCAACGGTGTTGCTAAGGCTTACACAGTTTTTCTGCAACCCTCAGCATCACCTACCGTTTCTTTCTGGATTGTGGTGGCAAGACGGCTCTCAAGAAGTTCTGGCAGAAGGGAATAAAAAGGTCACGTTTTCAACGGTTAAAGAAAAGTCCCCGAATTGAGTCTCTGTTTCTGATTGGTCTTATCTGGGCAACATGCCCCTCGGGAACCAATCCCTGTGGCTTAAGAGAATGCGATGCTCTGATTGGCCATCCTGGATCGAGTGCCCGCCCCCTGAAGGAGCTGAGGTTAGGGTCTGCACCCCCCCAGAGCACAGGGACTGAGGTGAGGGGAGGTGGGTGTTCCCCAGGAAAATCTGGGAACCGTGTGTGAATGGGGGCGGGGTGGGTAAGAGCAAGGATGTCCAATAGAGTAGGTTTTTAAGGGGTGTTTACTCAGTGAATGAATTAACAGATGAATGAGCAAACGGGAGCGTGCTGCTGATTCTGTGAGCTGGTTTATACAATACCCAGAGTGGGGTTTTAACAGATGGAGCCTTTGCAGAGAAGGAAGGATAAAAGAGAGCCTTGAAATCAAGTCCTGTAAGGGTGACAGTAAATTAGCTGAAATACTTAAGAAATAGGAGACATATGAGAGCTGTTTCCAGATGTGTGAAGGGCATTCCTAGAAATGGAACCTTTGCTGGGTCCTTGCTTTATGTCTAAGGCACTGGGGCTAGTTGCTTGGATCGGCGTCTCCCCTCTTTTATGTTCACTTTATTGTTACTGGACAGTCTATTTATGTTCACTATAGAAAATCTGAAAATTTACACAAAAGCGAAAAATAAATGTCCTCCCATAATCTTATCATCAAAAGCTAATTGTTATTAATATCTTGCATATATTCTGTCAACCTTTTCTCCCTCTATGTAGCTGCATTAAAAAAAAATTGTGAGCCACTGGGTGGTTCAGTCGGTTAAGCGTCTGACTTCAGCTCAGGTCATGATCTCGTGGTTCTTGAGTTCGAGCCTTGCCTGGGGCTCTGTGCTGACAGCTCAGAGCCTGAAGCCTGCTTCCAATTCTGTGCCCACCCCCCTGACCCTCCCCTGCTCACGCTCTATCACTCTCTCAAAAATAATAAAGATTAAAAAAATTCTTATTTAATCTTGATAATGGTTATTTGTCAGAGAAGGGATCTGTGGCTCAGACCTAGGCACTGGAGTCCTAGGGCCAGAATTGAGTCCCCAGGTGCCAGCCTCTCATTTCTGGGCGTTGGGTTTGCCAGCTTCATAATCAGCAGTCTGAGCACTAATAGGGCTTTACGACTGTTCTCTTCTGAGAATCCTGATTTCATCACTTTGTGCATCCACTCACTCCTTCACCCATGTGCTCAGGTGATCTTTAACTGAGTGCTTTCTGGGTGCTGGGGCTGTACCGGTGAACGAGCCAAGGCCCCTACCCTCCTGCAGCTGACCGTGTAGCTGAGCTCCACCTCATCAGTGAATGGTTAGGTCAGCAGCAGCTAGGGATGTGCGGGGACTGCCGATTGCTCTGGTCCCAGTCCCCAGCTTCTGTCAGGAAGCTACCAGCAAAGCAAAGAGGAAGCATCGCAGCCGGAAGGCCTTGTTGATATATGCCCTCCTCCCAAGCTCCCTTTCCTGAAGGGAATGGCAGTATGTTGAGGGGTGGGAGGCTCGGGGTACACATTACCTGTCCTCGCCCTCCCAGGCCTGGCTCTGCTGGGTGATCTGCGGTTTGGCCCACATTGTGTCCACGTGATGATCCTGTTTCCTGAACCTCAGACTAGAACTCATGATATGAAACAGTGTTAGCCAAAAGAAAGAGGCACATACATATTTCTGAAATGCAACCTTGGGTGTGTTTGCATGGCTGTCCTTGCCCAGGAAGGTAGGTATTAATATGCTCATTTGGCAGGGAAGGACGCTGACGTCCAGCTGGATCTGTGATTTGAGCTCAGGCCTTACTGATGGCTCTCAGCTCCCTCATCACGTTCCTCTGATCCAGATACATCTGGAGTGTAGGGTTTTAAAAGGTTCTGAGATTCCGGGTGATATTGTTAGTTTCATTCCATTCACCTATTTAAAAAAGTATTTATTGAGGGCCTGTGTCCAGAAACTCTCTTAAGCCTGGGATGCTGGCGGACCAAGATGAGTGAGGGCTCTTGCTCCCAGGAAACTTGAAATCTGAGTTAAATCTTCGGAAGAGTGATGATGTTTCTGCATAATCTCTTGCTCGGTGATTCATTCAGCCATGCATGAGGATGTGTCAGGGTGCTTTGAGTTGTAAGGGACAGAAAGCCTAGTTCAAACTGGATAATTGATGGGAGCAGTTGAGTGGTTCACATAACCAAAAGGTGAAGAAGTGGGATAGGTTTCGGGTACGCTTTGATCAGGGCTCTGGCTTCATTTCTTTGTGATCCTCTGGGCTCTGCCCTTGTGTCTGTTGGCTTTGTTCTCAGGTTGACTCCCTTCATAGTAGTGAGAGGGTTGCCAGCAGGGCTTCTGTATTGTTCCAACGCCAGCAGACCTCAGGAAAAATAGGTGTGCTCCAGGAAGTGCAGAGCAGAGCTATCTAACGTGGTGGTCTGGCTGCTGGTACTTCTCAGCCCACGTGTTTGTTTGATCACATCCACAGGAGGGAGAGCTGCCATCTCTCCCCAGGGCCATAGCACAAAATTTCTGAGCTCCCTTCTGGTTGAGTCATCATCTGAGGATGATCCATCTCAAACCATCATGGCGGCAGAGGAAATAGGATAACATTGATTGCCTTAGATCAGTCAGGCCCCATCCCTGGAACTGGGAATGAGGACCGAATGACTGAAGGATGCTGCTTGGTGGGAAGAAATGATGTTGAAGAGGCAACTACAGTCTCTTAAGGGGGGCAGTGTGTAGGATGTGGGCGCGTAGGAGGAACAGCAAGGTCCCTTCTCTTAAAGAAAAAAAAGAAAAAGAAAAGGCCTTTCTCTTAAAAAGCTCCACATTGTGGTGAGCACTCTGAGACTTTGGCAGTGATCAGAGGAAAGGCATTGACTACATTTTTTGAACGCTAGTCACTTTATACGTTTTCCTCAGTTAGTTCTTATACTGTCCCTGTCGAGTAGGTATTTCCATTTCACAGATGAGCAAACAAGTTCAGAGAGGTTAAGTTGCTTGCCAACAGCCACATGTCTAAGAGAGTGAGGTGTTTTGAGGCTGTGCATCCCACATTCCCTACTTCTCCTTCTTGTGACGGTTGCAGAGCAAATAGATCGTTAACAGGGACCCTACAAAGGTTTGGCTAATGACTCCTCTACAGTAAGCAGGGCCTTGGGAGTGGTTACCACTTTTCATTTCAGGCTTTTACTAGCGGAATTCTGCCTGCTTTTTTTTTTCTTTTCCTTTTCCTTAACTAACTCTAGATGGGAGGAAAACTCTCCCAGGTCCAGATAAGCAACCTATAATTGAAAGAGCTTCTGAGAAGAGCAGAACCATTGTCAACTCCAATGCATCAGAAGAGACGGTTGCGTTCAGATAGTTTTACAAAAATGATTTCTCTCTCCTTCTGACTTGGCTGCCTGAGGCTTCCACTTGGTTTTAAAGTAGTAGGGTAACTATTATGTAATCCTATACAATGCTTCTTTCCCCTGGGCTCGAGAGAACTCAGGTATTCAAAATACAGAATACATTTGTTTTGATGAAGAGTTTATGTAAAGCCAGCGTGATTCTTAAACCGTCCCCAAAACAAGGGCATATGAACTGGGTTTTTTGGTTTTCTCCAGACTCTGCAGAGAGAGAACATCCAGCAGAGCAGGAGATGGTTTACCATAACTCGTGTGTGCTGCTGGCAAAATGTCTGTGTTCCTTTTTTTTTTTTTTTTTCCAATTTACTTTTGAGACAGAGAGCGCGCTCGCGAGTGAGCAGGGGAGGGGCAGAGAGAAAAAGGGGGACAGATAATCTGAGGCGGGCTCTGTGCTGACAGCAGGGAGCTCGATGTGGGGCTCGAATTCACGAACCGTGGGATCATGACCTGAGCCAAAGTCATCCGGCTGCTCAACTGACTGAGCCACCCAGGTGCCCCAAAATGACCTGTTCTTACTGCTCCCTGAACCTACCATGAGTGTTGTGCACTTTGTTGCCCACTGAAAGAACGCTGGTCTGTTCACAGATCTCCTGACCTCACTTCCATCCCACTGGATATAGTTTCATCCTGAGGGAAATTAACAAAAATGGGGAAATCAAAATGGTGGTCAGTGCCAAGTTGACATATAAGACTTTCAGCTTAGCAGCTGTGCTTTTTGAGTTCTTGTGTCTGCTTTCCATTTTTTTTTTCAGGCTATTATGGATAATAATGGATTTATATTAGGTTTTCTACCATGTTTCAGGGCCTGGGGATAGATGAATGAAGCATAGTCTCCATTACATAGTCTTCAGTGGTCCTCCTCTGAACAGTCTGTCCATGCCAGTATATTTTTTTGCTTCTGATTTATGCTGGGCCTGGCAAACTTGTTAAACTGGACCTTAGAAAAAGTATGAAGTAAAAAGAGGAAACAGGAAAGATGTGAGGGTAGATGCATAGGCTTAGCTGTCAGGTGGGATTGCTGGGCTCCCCTTGTTGACTGTAGAGGGTGACTACCGTGGTTGTCACTAGGACTGGTATTTAGGGGCTCTTTGTTACACAGCATAACCTAACTCATCCTGACTGATGTGACCACCACATAGGATTCGTGGAACCTGGCCAGCTTGTATATGCACCTGTGTGAATGCACGCACATGCAAATATATGTAAGAATAGATATGAACATGGGTGCCTGTAGGACAGTGGTTCTCAAACTTGTCTGTACATTAGAATCACTTGGAGATCTTTTAAAATTCCAAAGCCCAGGGGTGGCTGAGTGGCTCAGTCGGTTAAGTGTCCAACTTTGGCTCAGGTCATGATCTCATGGTTTGTGAGTTTGAGCCCCACAACAGGCTCTGCACTGACAGCATGGAGTCTGCTTGGGATTCTGTCTGTCTCCCTCTCTCTCTGCCCCTCTCCCAGTTGCATGCTCTCTCTTTCTCTCAGTGACATGAGATGAGATGAGATGAGATGAGATGAGATGAGATAAGATAAGATTCCAAAGCCCTCAGGACATAGTCCAAATGAATTAATTTACCAACTCTGGGGGTGGGACACAGCATTAATGGATTTTAAACTCTCTGGGTGATTCCAGTGTGCAGACAGTTTCAAGAACCATATGAGAATTTTAATAATAACATCATGATTATTATTTGGAGAGGAATAGGGATAATGGCAATGATACTGATACTAGCTATCATTATCGTCAACTGACTGCTGCTTGTCTGCTGGGCAGTATCCTGGGTAAACAACAAACACTGTCACATCTAATCCACACTGCAGCCCTGCAAGACAGCTCTGTAGGTGGTTGGAGAAGGAAGAGAGGAGATCGTACCTGTTAAACTGATGTCAGCCACAGAGCTGCTCAATCCAGATTGTCAGGTATAGTCCAGAAAGATGGAATTGCTGGTCTCATCCTGTCGATCCCAGAATGACCACTGTGGTCATCATTGGGGCCGAGACCCCGGGGCTGTTTGTTACCACAGCGTAACCTGGCCCGTCCTGCTGGATGCAACCATGCTTTTAATAACCACAGTGGATTCAGGAGTCGATACGCGAGAGCACGTTTTGCAAAGTTATAAATTGAGAGTGAGTTTATTTTGGCTTGTGGCTTGGAAAGAGAAATGAGCGTAGTAAACCAAGCTATTAATCTTGGGTTGGTTGATTCATCCATCAAAATCACTCTCTGTGTTTCAAGGAAATCAGGTTAAGTAGATTAATAAAACATTACCTTGTGTGTTTGTAGTGCTTTCCTCAATGGGATACACGGTGCTCTACAAACCTCATACCATTTGCTAATCTTGACACTTCCTCGAAGGATTGTCAGGCATCAGTAGGGCCGTGTGTTACTGGAAGGTAATAACGGGAACTTAGTGATGGTGAGATGCTTATCCAGCATCCAGAGATGCCTGACTGCAGTCTTGGTGGGTAGATAGGAGTTTGTCCGGGAGGTATGGTAGTGTCTGGAACGGTGTTCATAGCACAGAGAACAGCACAGACAAAGGCACAACAGCAGGAAATAGTAACTATAGGAACTCTAAGTAGCTTAGTATTACTACCAAGAAAGAAGCCATTCTCCACTCCTATGGGTGATTGAGAAGTCCCAGACAACCTGCATTTCCACTTGTTTCTTTATCATTTGGTACATGTCTATTAACTTTTCTTTTTGACTTTGGAAGAGATTTGTGTGTAATGAGGGGCCAAGAAAGCATAATGCTTTAATTGACCTCCTTTCCCCCGAAAGATCACACCAGACACCGCACCAAATATTCACTGCTGATTAAGTAGAGATTTTTTTACAGGGCTCTGTTGACGCCTCCGTGATCCAACCCTTGGACATGAACTCAGCAGTTCTCTGACTCTCCCTGAGTCCAGGCCTTGGGATTGTGTACCTGTGAGACGCCTCTGAGCCTCTCTTGGGCTGTTGGTTTTTCTTAAGTGTAAATGTTGGATTGAAGGTGAATTTCAAGGTTCCTTACATGTTTAAAATTAAGTGATTCATCAAGTACTCATTAATGCAAGTGGCCTATTAAATAAAAATGCTAAGTACATGCTGAAATGGATACGGCCGACATTTTCTCTGGGGCTGTGGGTTTAGATAACACCAGGGCCTGGACAAGAAAAACCATTCTCCTCTCTACCTTTGTGCATCAAAGCTGAAAGAGAGATGCTTTCTCATTAAACGTGTATTCTACAATGAAATCAGCACCAGGGTTTTATTTTTTTTTATTTTGTAAATGTTTATTTTTTAGAGAGACAGACAGAGTGTGAGCAGGGGAGGGACAGAGAGAGGGGGAGACACAGAATCCAAAGCAGGGTGGCTCCAGACTCTGAGCTGTCTGCACAGAGCCTGATGCGGGGCTCGAACCCACGAACCGTGGGATCATGACCTGAGCTGAAGTTGGACACTGAACCACCCAGGTGCCCCAGCACCATGATTTTAGAGAAGAAGCTAGCCGAGCCAGTTAAGCTGCTTCATAACTTGGACCATACTGGTTCTCTTTTGCAAAGGTGTTGTGTTTGTTTGTTTTTTTGAATCTTATGCAATGTCTTTTCTTCTGTAGCCTCAAAACTCAAAACTTTTTTCACACTGTTAGCTCGTGTTTGACATCCCCATTGTTCTTTCTAAAGGTCTATATTGCAACCGGTTGGTTCCACAGCTAGTGACCTAATCATTGTGGCTACGTTGGGGAGACTTTACATCTCACCTCCTTGGGTTGCTTATCTGATTTACTGATTTTAGGGTTGTGTCCATGTTGGGATTTTGGAGTTGGGGTAAGGCCCTGGGACTAGGTTAACGCTGGACCAATGCCATCTCTGTGACCAGCTCGTGCACCTGTTTGCACGAGCTCTGTGCTAGCACTAGGGTTACAGTAGTGACAACACAGTCTGGTCTCTGCCCTTGTGGGGCTCCCTGTGTTTAAGGAAGTACACAAATCACCATGCAATTGCAATTATGTATGTGCTATAAAGGAGAAGCACAGGGTCCTGATCATTCATACTGGGGCATCTGACCCAGTTTGCTCAAAGTTCAAATGAATGGACATGATGAGGAGCTCAGGAAAGCAGTTGGGGAGGCTGGAGGCATTAAGAGTAATCTGTGATGGGGGCGCCTCGGTGGGTCAGTCAGTTAAACATCCGACGTCAGCTCAGGTCATGATCTCATGGTTCATGAGTTTGAGCCCCATATCTGGCTCTTTGTTATACAGTGCAGAGCCTGCTTCAGATTCTCAGACTCCATCCCTCTTCCTCTGTAATGTGTGATCAAATGCAAGGGTGAAAGGTTCAAGATTGAGGCCACAAACAGCACTAAGGTCCCTGTGAGTTGGTACAATTCAGGACACCAGGCCTTCCGAGAACAACTTCTTGACTCTTCTCCTCTAACTCCCCAAAGCCAAAGGAAGTCTTCTTTCCCTTAAATTCTCCAGGCCGTATGTCTCAATCATTTCTTTGGCAGTTGTATGTTGCTTGCTCCCCTGATCATGCTCTGTTCTGTTTCTCAAAACAAACAAAACGTTAACACGTAACAGCCCCACGTGCACCTTTGTGCTCAAATTCACCAAAGCTTCCATTGATTGAGGGAATTGATGGGGAAATTCTATCAACTTGTGGAAAGTTTAAGAGATACTAGCTTGTAGGGGCACTTGGGTGGCTCAGTCGACAGGGCATCAGACTTCGGCTCAGGTCATGATCTCATGGTTGGTGCGTTCGAGCCCCATGTCGGGCTCTGTGCTGACAGCTCACAGCCTGGAGCCTGCTTCGGATTCTGTGACTCCCTCTCTCTCTGTCCCCCTGCTTGTATGCTCTCTCTCTCTCTCTCAAAAATAAATAAACATTAAAAAATTAAAAAAAAAATAAAAATAAGAGATGCTAGCTTGTAATTAAAAGTCCAAGATAAATGGGCTTTTCTTTTCTGCATCTTCTTACCTAGTTTTCTTTCTGCCCCTGTGATTCTGTTTCCATATTCCTGCCCTTCCTTACTGCTCTCTGTCAGAGGCACACCCCTTGGTCACTTCATCTATTTCTCTACATCTTTCTTCTGTCTGCATGCTTTGTTGAATGCTGTCTTTTAAAACAAAATTGTTCAAAATATTGAGGGAAACTTAAAAAAATTTCATCCCTACTCCCTCATCCTGTTTTAACCTCTCTGATCCTATCTGCCAGTTTCCCATGGGGGTGCGTATTGTATATTAATGGCATTCTGTTATATATACAGTTTTGTACTTTGCTCTTTTAGGATGTTCACAAATTTTCTTTATTTAAAAAAATTTTTTTAATGTTTATTCATGTTTGAGAGATAGAGAGAGAGAGAGAGAGAAAGAGAGAGAAAGAGAAAATGAGTGGGGGAGGAGCAAAGTGAGAGGGAGACACATAATCTGAAGCAGGCTCCAGGCTCTGAGCTGTCAGCACAGAGCCCAACGTGGGGCTCGAACCCACGGACCGTGAGAGCATGACCTGAGCCATAGTCGGACGCCCAACCGACTGAGCCACCCAGGTGCCCCAGAATGTTCACAAATTTTCAATCAGCAAATGTTAATTGAGCTTCTACTCTGTGCCAGGCATTGCTGTAATGGCTGGGGGTAGATACATCAGTGAACAAACCAGACATAATTCCCTGCTTTCCTGGAAGTTTCCATCTGTTTCATGGAGAGAGACAATAAACATAGTACACATTCTCTTAGGAGGTGACTGCTGTTACAGAAAAAAACAGGAGGGTTGAAGAAGGTTGGCAGTATTTATAAAATATTTTCTCATGTTGCTCCCATCTTTGTGTGTACTTGGGGGTTGTATATTATCCTTGATATTGATGGATTATATTTTATTTAGAGCCTTAGGACTGTACACTTTAAATCTGGAGAGAACTTAGGAATCATTGAGAGTAAACCATTCATTTTTGAGGGGAGGAAAACAGGTCCAGAGAAAAGAAAAGACTGGCTCAAAATTATACAGCCCCTGAGTGGCAAAGCAGGGGCTGTTAAATCTTAATTGGATTGATTTTCTTTAATTCTAAAGACAGTTCTTTCAGAACCCTGGTATGCTGTTTCCCTGTTGTGGGAAATTGAATTTGTTTCTGGTTTTTATTATAAATAATGCTACAATGGGCAGCTTTATACCAAAACCATCTGAATGAAAGCAAGTTAATAATAACAGCAATGATAATAATAGAAAAGGCTAATATTTATCGAGCACCTAACATTTGTAAAGCACCGTGCTAAGTGCTTTACGTGAAATAACTTAATTCTGACAGTGAGTACCGTGACTTTCCTATTTTTTACAGATGACTAAATGAAGGGATTCAGACTCAGGTCTGTCCGTCTAGAGTCTGTGTTCTTAGTTACCATGATGTACTGCCTTATGGGTTTGAATACTAAAGCTGCAGATTTCAAAAAGCAAGATAATCAGCCATGCACTTTCATTTAAACACTTAAGAGTTGTCCAAGAACGTTGACATATTAGGTTTAACTGTATGTCATCAATGTTTTTAGGGTAAAAAGTGGTTGAATGTTAGCAATTTCATACATTCCATCTGTTGCTTTAGTTAATCCTCATCATAATGGTGAATTAGGGGCACCTGGCTGGCTCAGTCAGTGGAGCATGGGACTCTTGATCTCAGCGTCAGGAGTTCGAGCCCCGTGTTGGGTATAGAGATTACTTAAATTAAAAGATAAATAAATTAATTAAAAAAATCCCAATAGGGGCGCCTGGGTGGCGCAGTCGGTTAAGTGGCCGACTTCAGCCAGGTCACGATCTCGCGGTCCGTGAGTTCGAGCCCCGCGTCGGGCTCTGGGCTGATGGCTCAGAGCCTGGAGCCTGTTTCCGATTCTGTGTCTCCCTCTCTCTCTGCCCCTCCCCCGTTCATGCTCTGTCTCTCTCTCTCCCCCAAAAAATAAATAAACGTTAAAAAAAAAAAATTAAAAAAAAAATCCCAATAATGGTGAATTAGGTGGTATTGCAAATGAGTAGCCTAATATTTTAGATGGAGCTTGGACACTGAATGAGTTAGTTAATGTTTGTAGAGAGAAAAACAAACGGGAGGCAAGAAAGGCAGTATGTCTTGGGCCACGTAACCAGCTGCTCATACCTGCGTCAAATCCTGACACCCTGTCTTAGTAGCTTTGTGACCTCCAGTGAAATACATTCCTGGTGCCTAATTCTCTCAAGTGAAAACTGTCATTATAAAGATGGGTGGAAATCATTTTGTTCAAAACCGGCAGAAACTAAGCAGTCGAGCCAAGGTATCGAGTGGTGGTAGTTCCATCTTGCCATTAAATTTCAAGAAAAACCCGTCTCTTTTCTCCAACCATGGTGTTTCTGTAAAACACACAAAGAAGCTTCTTATTTATTATTATTATTATTATTATTTTAAAGTTTATTCTCATTTATTTTGAAAGAGAGATAGCCCACAGGGGAGGTGCAGAGAGAAGGAGAGAGAAAGAATCCCAAGCAGGCTCTGCACTGTCAGCTCTGCTATGTCAGTGCATAGCCCAACATGGGGCTTGAACCCACAAACTGCGCGATCATGACCTGAGCCGAAACCAAGAGTTGGGTGCTTAACCGACTGAGCCACCCAGGCACCCCATGAAGAAGCTTTTTAAAATGGCATGGATTGGGGCGCCTGGGTGGCGCAGTCGGTTAGGCGTCCGACTTCAGCCAAGTCACGATCTCGCGGTCCGTGAGTTCGAGCCCCGCGTCGGGCTCTGGGCTGATGGCTCGGAGCCTGGAGCCTGTTTCCGATTCTGTGTCTCCCTCTCTCTCTGCCCCTCCCCCGTTCATGCTCTGTCTCTCTCTGTCCCAAAATTAAAAATAAAAACGTTGAAAAAAAATTAAAAAAAAAAAAAAATGGCATGGATTAACTTCATGACCCTTGACACAATTAGGGGACTCTGGTTCTTTACAGGGAAAGTTTTTCCTCTAACTCGGATGGAGAGCTGTATTAAGATGGGTGGGGCAGCAGAGATGCACCTCTGTTTGGGTTTCTGGGTCACAATGACTTGAGGTCCAGGAACAGACGCCCCCACCAGCCGTTTCTCTCCCTCCTGTCTTCCGGTGCCATTTCTGATTCGATGACATCTCGCCCCCTTGTTCAGGTGACCCCCTCCTGTGCCTGCACAGCTTGGTAAGGTGGCCCAGCCATGGTGGAGGTGGCAGGTGGGCAAGGCAGCCAGTGCCCTTGAGCACTGACCAGTCCTGCTGGAATGGGGTCTGTTGTGTCTGTGTGGCAAGGTCCTTCCTTCCGGAGGGCAGTGACCTGACCACCGTCAGAGCCAAAAATGCCAAGTGGCAGGGGGCCTGGGTGGCTCAGTTAAGCGCCCAACTTTGGCTCAGGTCATGATATCATGGTTGGTGAGCCGGAGCCCCGCCTCGGCTTCTGTGCTGACAGCTCAGAGCCTGGAGCCTGCTTTGGATTCTGTGTCTCCCTCTCTCTCTGCCCCTCCCCCCACTCATGCTCTGTCTCTCTTTTTCTCTCAAAAATAAACAAACGTTAACACTTTTTTTTTGGAAAATGCCGAGTGGCTTCTCAACCACGCCATGGGCTGGACTTGCTGCTTGTGGAAAAGGACAGTGCATCCCGAGCGTGCCCTCTTGGGTTTTTCTGCAGCCAGTTCTTTGTCTCTAAGTGGTGCAGTGGGCTTTGGGCCACAGACTGCTTAGGACCTCGGTAAACCCTGGGAACCAGCCCATCCCCTCCAGGGAAAAACTTTGCCCCTGGGCAGGGCTTGGGAGGGGGAAGTGAAGGCTTGCCGAAAGTCTCTTCCTCTTTTTACATTAAAATCTTGGCAAGAAAAGGCGCTCTTTCTTTCTGTCGCCTGTATCAGCAGCAGATTCCCAAACTGAACTCCGAGACATCGTCCTGGCTTCGTCACACGTCACCTTTGCCGGCTGCAAACAATCTTGCTTCTCCAGCTGATGGGGACTCTAATAACTCCAGGTGGTGAATGGGCGGTAGGGAGTGTGGTTCTGTACAAATACAAGCTCTAACTAAAGCAATACAAACACAGAGGAAAAAACGGGAAGCTTGTCAAGAGGGAAGTGCTGTATTAAAACATTTTACCTTTACTGACATTGAAGAAACCTCCCCTTTAGTTTAACACTGGGAGATGTGTTAAATACTCTGTGGTGTAGTGACATGGCTGGGTGTTCCAGAACCTTTAACAGCAAGGCAGCAGAAGTATCTTTATTAAGGAAAGGTGATTAAGATATACTGTGAAATGAAACACAGCAGATTACAGTTTAGGAACCATTTCTATAAAAATATATGCATTATCTTTATATAGATACAGGAAAAAACATTTGGAAGGGGATCCACTTGGTGGGAGGTTGGATCATGAGTGTTTATATTTTCTTCCTTTTGCTCATCTGTGTTTTCAATTTTTTGTCTGCAGTCAACATTGTTCTTCATAGAGTTTAGGGTGAAAGAAGGATGTCCGGGGCTGGGAACCACCCTTTTTTACCCAATCATTCCACACATTTATTGAGGGTCTCCTAGGAGCTGGGTGGGCACAGTGATAGGTGTTGGAGCGGAATAGCTCCGACCTTTGCCTTCACAGAGCTGATGTTTTAGTGGGAGGCTTTTCTTTTTCTTTTCTTTTCTTTTTTTTTTTTTTTTGTTTGAACTTTATTTAGAGAGAGACAGAGAGCAAGTGGGGGAAGGGTAGAGAGAGGGTGAGATAGAATCCCAAGCAGGATCCACGCCATCAGCTCAGGGCCCGATGTGGGGCTCGAACCCATAAATCGTGAGATGGGTGATCTGAGCCGAGATCAAGAGTCGGATGCTTGGGGCGCCTGGGTGGCGCAGTCGGTTAAGCGTCCGACTTCAGCCAGGTCACGATCTCGCGGTCCGTGAGTTTGAGCCCCGCGTCAGGCTCTGGGCTGATGGCTCAGAACCTGGAGCCTGTTTCCGATTCTGTGTCTCCCTCTCTCTCTGCCCCTCCCCCGTTCATGCTCTGTCTCTCTCTGTCCCAAAAATAAATAAACGTTGGAAAAAAAAAAAAAAAAGAGTCGGATGCTTAACCGACTGAGCCACCCAGGCGCCCTATGGAAGGCTTTTTAAAAACACTTTTAAGCTAAAAAAATAAAAATAATTACAGGTTATACAAATCACCGTGAAGGAAAAAAAAAATGCCGGTGGCATATAGGAATGACTGAAGGGAGGTGAGGGAGGTGTGACCGGGAGCACCCCTTTGAGGAGGTGACCCTTGAACCTGAAGGCCAAGAAACAGGCACTTGAGGAGGCTAGAAGGCACATCTGAGGCGCAGGGAAGGACCAGCGATGCAAGGCTGCGAGAGCCTACCGCCTGCCTGTAGGTCACCCCGTGGAACTGCCCACCTGTGAGAAATGTTACATTTGGGAATGTGATGGAGGTTCATAGAGCCTTGGAACTCTGAGGAAATACGGCCTTAAGGACAACTTTATGGCTCCTGAGAGATTGGCTAATGTTTTGCTAAACAACAGGAGTGTGTTAGGTTTGAGCTGTCGGCTTTGTACTTTGTTTCTTTTGAGTAGCAGCTCTGATGCCATCTTTCATGGCGGACAGGCTTCGAGTGCTGTCTGGGGATGCCCAGGCCTCATTCCTGTGTCCTCTTCTGCATTCAGGAAACTCGCCCACTGCATGCTCAGCCGTCAGGCCGGACACTGGAGTCCTAGTCCTTAGCCTTCGAACCTCTGGCCGTCCTGGAAATGTCTGGGAGGGTGCCTCTTTCCTCAAGGATTCAGTGTTCATTGTTTCCACCAAGAGGAGGAGGGAAGCCGTTCATAGAAGTCCCTGAATGTTGGGTTGAGGACTAATATGTCATATTTGAATTAACTATGGTAGCACCATCAAGAGTCCTCTCTAGGCAATCCAAGCAACGCAAATCAAGAACCATAGCGATATTCAGATCCTTTAACCCAGAACTGCAATCCAAGGAACTTAGGTGGAAGTCATTTTTTTTTTTAATTTTTTTTTTCAACGTTTATTTATTTTTGGGACAGAGAGAGACAGAGCATGAACGGGCGAGGGGCAGAGAGAGAGGGAGACACAGAATTGGAAACAGGCTCCAGGCTCTGAGCCATCAGCCCAGAGCCTGACGCGGGGCTCGAACTCACGGACCGTGAGATCGTGACCTGGCTGAAGTCGGATGCTTAACCGACTGCGCCACCCAGGTGCCCCGAAAGTCATTTTTTTTAATGGGAAGAAACCAAGGATACAGCAATGTCTATAACAGCAGTAATAGGCATTAATGACATTGTGCTTTGGGGCTTTGAACATATATTCCTATACTGACAGTACTTATGAGAGCTTTGCAACATTCCTGTGATGGATGTTCTTATGCCCATTTCACAGATGGGAAATGAAAGGTTAGAGAGGTCATGTGAGTGGTCCTGGTTCACCCTGGCAGGTTCAGGCTCTGAACTCTGATACATGCATTGTTGCCTGGTGGGTTTGTTCAGAAACTCTGAAAATGATGGAAGTCAAGAAAGCATATGGAGGGAACCAAGACTGAAAATTATTATCGAACTTAATGTATGCTTAGTTGTGTCCCAAGCATTTTGTAAATTTTATCCAGGTTAATCTTCACCACAAACTTGAGGGGAGACTGAAGCTCTGAGAGGTTGGAGAACTTGTATAAGCTGTAGAACAGGATTCAGACCCTGGCTCGGCCAGGTGGCTTCAGTTCTGTTGTATTGTCCCTCTGCTTCACAAGAAAGCATTGTTGGGTGAGTGAATACATGGTAGGCTGATGCCACAGCTCTGCATCTTCTCCAATGCAATACATTCTCTCAGTACTCCCATGAGAGTTGCAGCTTGGCTGACTCTTGAGGGCACACTTTTCCGACACCCTTCACCTAAAGGCTCTCTTTCCTCACTCAACTCATCTCTTGCAAAATGCTCAGAACCGAATGAGTCCAGGGTAAACCAGGCATGCAGGGTGTGAACCTTTAGCAACCGAAGGAAATTGAGCTATTTCAACGTGATGCAATATTCTGCTGCCATTAAAATGATAAATGTGACTGTAGAAATATGAAATGGCATTGGGAAATAGTTGCACGTATCTGAAATAGTAATGGAAGCAGTGTGCATTGATGTGAATAAAGGTTGGGAGAGGACAGGAAGGAAAACTGTGTAAAGGTATTGGGATTGAATGGTGTCACCTTCTGATGGGTCTGCTAAGCTAGGAACCTCAGGGTCAGGTTCCACAGCTCCCACTGCTACTTTGCCCAGATTCAGCTAGTCACAAACTCCTGGAGATTCGACAGGAGTATCCTAATTCTGGTGCCCCTTCTCCCTCTCCATTGCTAGCTTCCTAAACCAGGCGCTAATTATCTGTCAGCTGGACTGTACAAAAGCTTCAGTGGTCTGTGGACCTCAATTCTCCTTCCCACCATAGTCCGCATTGGACACTGTCGTCAGAGTGACCTTGATATAAAACGCATCTCCCCTTGCTGAGAAGTTTCTGTTTACTTGTTATTGCCTTCAGGAGGCAAGTTCAAACTTCTTAGCATGGTGTTTGAGGAGGTCCTGCACAGTCACACTCACCCAACCTTACCTCCAGCATGTCATAAACTCCCCTTCCTCTCTGCCCATGTGCCTTTTCTTCTCGTCCCCTCCCCCAGTCTCTTCAAGACCAAGTGCGTCCGGTCTGAAGCCTTCACAACTGTCCCAGGGATTGTTGGTTCTTCCACTCTCCTAGATGACAACGAATGATGCTGTGTTGTAATTCTGAGGTTACAGCTCTTTCTCTCATGAAATTGTGAGCCCTGCCAGGGCAGGTACCACACATCTGTTGACCTCCAATCTAGACCCTCAGCATGGTGCCTAGGACGCAGTAGGGTGGCAAAATTGTGTATTGATGGAATGAATCAATGAGTAAGTGAAACAATTTGTTTATAGTGTTTAAATTTTTTTTTTAATGTTTATTTATTTATTTTTGAAAGAGACAGAGTGTGAGTGGGGGAGGCTCTGCTGCACAGAGCCTGATGCGGGGCTCGAACTCACAAACCGTGAGATCATGACCTGAGCTGAAGTCGGACGATTAACCGACTGAGCCACCCAGGTGCCCCTTAATGTTTTAAAGTTGATTTAGTAATAAAGTTTTCAAAGGAAACAACATTTAAAGAAGAGATCAGGAACTTCTGAAATTTACAAAAGCAGAGTCAAGTTTATAGAAATGCAGAAACACACGGTGGAGTTGACAGATTGGGTTTGAATCCTGGATCTCCTACTGAGTCTTGGTTTCTTCATTTATAAGGGGGATGTCATAATAGTACCATATAGGGTGGTTGTAAAAAGCAAAAGAGGAAAAGCAAGCAAAGTGCTTAGTACAGTGCCTGGCACATTGGAAGGACTAAAAAAAAAAAAAAATGCTAACAAGCCACAGTGATTAAATCATCGAGAGCCTGGGGTTCTTATGTAAACCTCTTTTTTTTTTTTTTTTTTTTTTTTGGCTCCTTCTGGCTGGTTTTTTTTCAACATAAAACTTTGAAAGCTTTGACCTCAGCTGAAATGGGATTACATTCACGCAGGGTGACAAAGAAAGGATTGAGGAAGGATAAGTTCAGCACTTCTTTGAAGGTCTTGTCTTCTGTTCCCTCTTTCAGGATATCCCACATGGGGTAGTATAGTGGTAGAGCTTACTTGTGAGTTCTGTCACAGGCCAGGGATCTAGGGCAGACAATGAGAAAGGTATCTCTGAAGGGGGTGCTCTACCCTCCTCACAGGATTCATCTTATTTTATGGTTATCATTCAACAACGGACGTTTCTTTGCTAGACTGTAAGCTCCCCCAGGCTGGTCTCATGTCTGTGTTGCTCTCCAGGGATAAAATTAGGACCAATGGATGAAAATTGTCGGGCATCAGATTTCTGCTCAGTGTAAAAGGAGAGGTTCCTCAAGAACCTCTGACCGTTGCAATAAGGAGAAGAGGCTGACCGTTGCAATAAGGAGGTCCCCATAATGGGAGATATTTGAGCTAAACTGGATAGGGTTGATACTATGGAAGAGATTTCTGCTTTTGTTGGGATATTGAGGTAGAGATGTATGGTTACTCAGAGCTCGTATTTAAGGGACTGGGCAGGTGTATGAACTTTCTTCCTCTGGCACAAATTGAGGACAGTGGATTTCTGTGGACCAGAATTGTTTAAGACTGTGTATCAGCATGTAAGAAAAACGGACCAAAGTTCTTGGATTGTGAAGACTGTTCTGTCAGCATCAATGTTTGCAAAATATTGGCTCCCTTAGTTTAACTGAAATTGATAGAGATTATAATATAGTATAGAACTCCTAAATTTTCCTAAAGTATGAAAATTAGGGTAAAAGTCTGAGGCCTATGACCCTTGCCTTCAGTGTATGCCTTCAAAAAGCCATCTCGCGGGGTGCCTGGGTGGCTCAGTCGGTTAAGCGTCCAGTTTCGCTCAGGTCATGATCTTGCGGTTCATGAGTTTGAGCCCCACGACGGGCTCTGTGCTGACAGCTCAGAGCCTGTAACCTGCTTCAGATTCTGTGTCTCCCTCTCTCTCTGCCCCTCCCCTGCTCGTGCTCTTTCTCTGTCTCTGTCTCAAAAATAAACACTAAAAAAAAAATTTTTTTTTTTAAAGCCATCTAATCTCTCTCCATGACTCTTAACACATTTCTATATAGTATGGCTAACACCGTGGAGTCTCCAGGTAATTCAAGAGGAAGACAAAAGACTAAATAAGGGAAGGGCTGCCCTTCTGTATTTGGGGCAAGGAGTGCTTTCTTGGCTACCACATCTGGTAAGGCCTGGATAGTTCCTGGGATTTTACCTATTTGACCAGAACAAGAGTTCATAGTCAGGTTTTCATAGGTAGGCTTCCTGGGTCCATAAATCTCCTGAAATTGTACGCAAATTTGTGTGCATATGTGCATTTTTCTGGGGGAGAAAAGCCCCTACTTTTGTGGGATTTTCAGTAGGGGCCTTGACCCCAAAATATTTCGAACCATTTACTTCCATGGTAATTATCCGATCAAACTGAAAATATTCCAGGTAAAGGTAACATTGTAATCATTTACACTTTAGTGTTAATGAAAAAAATCTGTGTCATAGCAGGATTAGGATGAACTAGCTGGATGGAATGTTCTGTTTTTATATGTAAAGAGGGAGCATTTATGTTCCAGGGTGAAGAGAGATTCTGGAAATAAGATGCTGGGCCCTGGGCCACATCCAAATTCTCTGCCCCCCCCGCCCTGGACATTTTTGCCCAGAGCGTAACTCTGTAACATCTCATTTATCTCTTAGAGCCATGCGTGGCAAGGTACAAGTCTCAAGTGGCGCCTGATTTCTGTCCTCAGACTGATCATTTAACATCTCCCCAGGGTGTCTCCACGATACCATCGTAGGCGATAACGGTGCACCTCTAGGCTCTGGGGAGTCGGCCCGTTCTTCTGCTTTGCCGGGGAGCGGGAGTGAGGTTCATTACCTGGAGCGGGGGAAAGGCTTGCTCGCCAGCCCAGCCATTTGAGGCGTGGGGGGTGGTGGGATGTGGCAGCTTCGCTGAGTTCAGCACAAAGAGTCCTGATCGGCGAGTTCCGAGTTCCAGTTCCTGGTGTTTCCGAGTTAGCTGACCTGAAGCAGCTTACCCCCACCTCTGAACCTCAGTTTTCCCAGTGTAAGATGAGAAGATTGCAAGACTCTGACCCACCCAGATGCCATCTCGGCGCGACGATGCTGCTCCTTTAAGGAGGGCGGGGGGCGCGGAGGCGGTGGCCGCGCCCCCTTCCTCTCCTTCCTCCGGCGCAGGACCACCTGTCTCCGGCCTCGCCACGCCCCCTTCAGGAGGGGCGGGGGGAAGAGGGGCGGGGAAGGAAGGCCGAGGATTTACCTTGCGGGGCGGGCGCGCGACGCATGCGCACGGCCGGACAGGTCCGCGGCTCCCTCACTTCCTGGCATTTCCCCCCTCCCCCTCCTCGCCGTTACCCTGTACATCCGGGTCACTTGCCCTCCCCGTTCGGAGCCGCCGCTGCTGCTGCTGCTGTTGCTGCTGCTGCCGCCGTCGCCTGGCTCGTCGCGGCTCCGCCACAGGGGCAGGTGCGGAGGGGCTCCCGGTCCGGCCGCCGCCGCTGCCCCGCTCCGGGCCCGGGGCTCCCTCTAGCGCCGCTGAGGGGCCGCCGCCGCGGCTCAAGGAGGGCGGAGGAGCGGGGCTGAGAGAACCAGGAGGCTCGAGCGGAGAGTGAGTGATTTATTTTTACCGTTTTCCGTCTTCCCTCACGCCCCTCGCTTGCCTGCCCCTCGACCCCATTTTGGCGGAGAGACGGGCGCGGTGGGGGCCGCGCCGGCGCGGGGCTTCCTCGGCCCCCGGCGCCGTGGGCCCGCCCCGGCGCCCACCCCCGGCTTTGCGTTTGCCCCCTCCCCCTCCTT
>NW_024412417.1:37647007-37656481 GCF_014898765.1 Herpailurus yagouaroundi | reverse complement strand
TGTGTGTGTGTGTGTGTGTGTGTGTGTGTGTGTGTGTGTGTGTGTGTTTATAACTCCTGGCTATTCTTGGCCGTACCAAATATCTTTTTTTTTTTTTTTTTCCCCTTGGAGGGGTATCTATGATGCATTAATTTTCTCTGAATATAAAATTTGGCAGAAGATTGTTACTCTTTCTACACCTCCACGTTCCTCCTCGATCGGTTTCTTGCCTGATTTGCAGCCTTACCTGTTAATACCGTTTGTTGGTGAGACTTTTTCTCGTCTAATTTGTCAGCAGTAGTTATCGAGTGTCCCCTGGTGTGCGGAATACTGATGAAATGCCTGAATTCTTGCAGTACCACAAAGTGCTATTCTGGATAAGACAAAGATTTTTGGAATTTGTTTACACTTTTTAACCCCCTTCCTGCAAATTTATTGAGTTTGCCATCCCTTTCCAACTTAATCTTTATGTGGAAAATGTGTATCAGTCAATTTTGTGTTCTTACAGTCTTGCAATTTGGCTGACAGACATTCCAGAGGAGTGTTTTATATAGCTAAAGGAATTTCAATCACTTGGGTCTTTGGGGACTTCATGCAAATCACTTTAGACAAATGTACCTCAAGAAAAACACACTGATCCTTTTAATTCTTTAATTGTATTTAATAATAGAAACCGAAGTTTCCTGTCTAGAACACCTTGATAATTGGGGCTTATTTGATAGCCCCTTTGTGAAGTGTTGTAGTTGGGTAACACTGCTTGATCAGCATTCATAAAATGAAATGAGAGGCCCCCCCACCCCGCCCCCGGCCATTTTTTCTTGGGACCGTCATAGTCCATAATAATGAAGTCAAAGGAAGGTTTTTAGGTCTGAGGGTATACCTGTCTGCATATCAGTATGATACAGTTGCTATCAATGTTGACATCACCATTTTCTAACAGCCTTTCTGGGGAGCTAGGTATTAAAAAGGCACGTGGCTGTTTGTTCTCTTTTAGGTTTTGGATAACCACTCCAGCAGTAAGATTTCTTTTTATGTTTATTCAGTTTTGATAGAGACACAGCATGAGTGGGGGAGGGGCAGAGAGCAAGGGAGACACAGAATCTGAAGCAGGCTCCAGGCTCCGAGCTGAGCTGTCAGCACAGAGCCCCGACATGGGGCTCGAACTCCAGGACTGCGAGATCATGACCTGACCTGAAGCTGGATGCCTAACCGACTGAGCCACCCAGGCGCCCCTAGCAGTAAGATTTCTTAACTCATAGTTAGGATTGCATTTCTTTGGCAGAGCAATTTTGTTAGATAACGTTTTTTTTTTTTTTTTCCCAATTCCTTAAAACTTTTAACAGTTATGTAGCTGCTCCAGAGGAAACTCTTGCTTCATAAGATGTTGGCTTTATAGTATGAATTCTAGATCGTTTGATAATTGAGGAGAGGCTAGATTTTTCTCTCCTAAGAAACTGGTTCAGCCAAGGGAGACGTGATTAGTAAATTCATTCTAGTTGCCCTGGCAAAAATATAATTGCAGATTCTAAGATTAAACAAATATAGTTTATATAGATTACAGGTGATATTTAACAAAATCAAACTTATGGTGTCCCATTTTTCTGAGCTTTCCCCAAATATGGGTTAAAAATATGTTATAGTGTCACTCTTGGGATTATTTAACTCATATTTGGAATGGTCATTTACCATAGTAAGTAATTGGGGAGTACAGAGGGATGCTTCTATCATCTTACTCCTGGTTTCCTTAGTGAAAATACTGACTGGACTGTCACTTGAATGAGGTTACTTAAATTATTAAGTATTGACGCACTCAACTTATAGAGCCTATAATTTGCTCTTTCACTATTTAAGGAAAACAAAATTATAATATTTTGAAATATTTAATTATGTTGTTAGTGGCATTCCCACTATTTTTCATCTCTCCTTTTCTATTACTGTGTCAGAATTTAGACTGATGCTCAGTAGATATTCAAATGTTTTGAATAATTGAAAGAATGGCAAGGTCAAAGAGTTTTTGATTATAACATCATTTTGTAATTATGTGGCAAAAGGTTTGGGAAAAATGTTGATTGGTCTCAGCTGCAGTTTTCTCAAGTATTTCGAGGATTGCTATATTTGATTACTTAAACTGTTTTGGGATCTTTGGGGAAAAAAGTACAGTAGACATATATTTTGTGTTATGCTTTAGTCCATTGAGTGGATTGTTCATTTAGAATGGTTATTTGACTCGTGTCTTGTCAGTATTCATGAGCAATGAATTCAGATAACATTTTGTGCACTTAAAATCAGCATAAAAATTCTTGGCTGTGTAAGCTTATCCTAGATCATGATCAGTTTCCTAAAATTAAGTTAATTTTTCAAGAGCTATTTTTTCAGGTGGCAGAAATGGAAGGTATCTTAAGTACTGTGACAGTGGTTATGTAATGTTTCAGTGATAGTGATAATGTTAGTAGTAACTAACACATAGCGTTTACTACTTGCCAGGTTGAGTTCTAAGACATTCAGTCTTTACAACAACCCTGTTAGGGTTGTTCGTATTCCCATGTCACAGACTAGGAAGCTGAGGTTACACTAAAGTGACACAGCTACTTACTGATAGAACTTGGTGTTGGCTCTTTGATTATTCTGTAATAGTGAACGCTTACTGTATGGCAAGTTTTTTATATAGATTAAGGTAGTTTTATGACAACTGCATGGTATATGTTAATTCCTAGTTAATTCCTAATTAACACTAGGAATGTCAGGCTCAGAGAGCTTAGGTATCTTGTCCAAGTATGCTCCCAAGTAGGGTGAGGAAGGCTGGCATAAACCCAGGCCTCTATGATTTATAGTCTTTACTAAAATTTGGTTTCGAAGTACCAATTTGAGGTCCTGTATTTTATATTACATACTTAGAAGGCATACTTAAAACAGCCAATCTAAAGGCTTTTTCAGCTGACACACAGGATGGAAAATGTTCACTTCTCTGCTGTCTTGTGAGCATGTACAGGATTATGATTTCCTGTTAACTTGCTGTAGGTTCACTTGTTTCCCACTCATGTAAATATATTGGAATGCAAATGAGTGACATTTGTAAAACTTTTCCAACAAGGAAGTCATTCTTAGAACGTTGGTTCTTTAAATATACACATTTCTTGTGACACATCCCACGTCTTGATTGTGGTACCATGGGTGAGAATGGCTTTTTTCAAAGATGTTGGGTGATTTTGTTTAAGTGAAGACCTAATGCAAAGATACATTTTTGTAGCTATTTATTTTGAAAAGATGCTGTTCAGTGTACTATTGTATGCAACATTGTGAAGTTTTTAATCCTGTGCAGTTATTTTCTGCCATGCAAGTAATCTCTACTTGATATATTCTAGTTGGTACATTTTGTCTGGTATTGTGTTAAGTTTAGACTGATAAAGATACTCTTCACTGTGCTTAGAATAATACTTCTTCCAATCAAAAATTGGCATGTTCTTAGATAATTCACTTTACATTGAATGCTTATTTAGGTCAATTTTAGGACACACTTGCTATGAAAAGAGTTATATATTCCTAGATATAATTATTTGGCAATTATTTATGTCATTTCTCTGTGTGTGAGAGGAATAGAGAATTTGAAGGCACTAATTTAGATGAAATCTGTGATTTAATAGGTCTTGAAATGTTTTTGTTTTTTTTTGTTTTTTTGTTTTTTTTTTTAAGAGAGAATGTGAGTGGGGAAGAGGAGGGGCAGGGGGAGAGAAAGCGAATCTTAAGCAGACTCCATTCTCAGCACAGAGCCCAACGTGGGACTGGATCCCTGAGATCATGATCTGATCCGAAACCAAGAGTTAGACGCTCAACCAATTGAGCCACCTAGGCGCCCCTCATATGACATTCTTAATTTAATTTCAGTGCAATGTGATAGGGAGGGCAGAATATAATTTTATTAAAATAATGTATTTTTAAGCTGAATGGTCATTTAAAAACCTGTTTTTGATAATGTATTTTTTTTTTTGACAGCTAGCACAGTACTTGGTATAGGATTGTTATTAATCACCCGAATACATTTTTAAAAATTTTTAATGTTTGTTTATTTTTGAGAGAGAGCATGCGCATGCACTCACGTGCAAGTACGGGACGGGTAGAGAGAGCGAGACACAGAATCTGAAGCAGTCTCCAGGCTCTGAGTTGTTAGTACAGAACCTGACACGGGGCTCGAACCCATGGACCATGAGATCATGATCTGAGCTGAAGTTGGACGCTTAAATGTCTTGAGCCGCCCAGGTGTCCCTAATCACCTGAATACTTAATGAGCACCTAAGCAGGGTTATATTAACAGTGAATAAATATTGGTGGTCCCTCCTTAGAGTAGAAGATAGAGAAAAATAGACAATGTGAATTCACTGCTATTTGTTCCATAGGTACCTCGTCTTATGAGTCTTAAAAGCCCATGTTGTAATGCTATCTGAATTAAAACCTGCAAAGTGGACCATTAGTCAGTCAGGCTAAAGGAAGAATGCATGGGCATAAGATGAAGGAGAAGCAAAAGCTTGGAGATAAGAGAGGTCAGGTACATTTTAGAAATGGATACTGGTTTTGTATGATGTAAAGGAGGGGTGGGTAAGAGGTACATAATAGGTAAACTGTAAGGCTGGCTGCGTGAGTCATGTTAACAAGTTTAGGTCAGTTTGGACTGAAGGCTATGGGGAAACCATTATAGGATTTTAAGCGGGAGAGAGTGAAATACTCAGCCTGTTCTGACAGCTTCTGGAGAATGGATTGAAGGTGAAGTAAGATTGAGTACAGGTAGGCAAGTTAAGGGGCTGTTGCCAGAGTCCAGGAAAGAATTGATAATGCTCAGTATTTGAGTGTTGACAGTGGAGCAGTGGTGTTAAATCCATAAGATTTGATGATTTACTGGATGTAGGCTCTGTAGAGGCTGTAACTTTGCTTCTGGTGGTAGAGTAGGTGATAAATTTTCCCCAGAGGTCTTGTTACTATTTCATGTAAAATTGAGATGCTCCTGGGGTAAGACAAAGCCAGATGCCTTCTCAAAGACGCATTTTGAGTTGACTCTCTCCACATTGTTAGTCATGGAGTTGACCTGTCCCCAAGTAGGAATATAGGACCCACGTGGGTACTCCCAGGAGGTCACTCTCCCTGGGCTCTGTCCAGGTGGCATAGCCAAGCACAGGGCTTTGCCCCATGACATATAGTCCCTTTCTGCGATGCTGGTAATGAAGCCAGGCCTTGAGTCTGTGCCTGCATATTCCTGCAGCTTCTCAGAGTTCTGTGGACGATGACTGAGGAGACAAACCATACAGGAAACCGCTTTCAAAAGCACCCCCTGTCAGGCTCTACGTTGATTGGAAGTAAAAGAAAAATCTGCTTTTATCAGCTGCTGTTGTACTGGATTAAACTCTTACCTATCTTGTTTTGCAGTGATTGCTCAGGATTCCAAATAATTTGATTTGGGGAGAGAAGAGGAGCCTCACCTAACATTGACAGTTGATACTTCATGCTTTTGGGTCCTTTATTTGGCAGAGAGAGTTGGTAAAGTGAATGATCAGTGCTGTTTTTGTAAGATAAGTCTGGAGGTTTGAAAGCTTGGGCACATGTGACCCATTTTTAAAACTACCATTTAGAGTAAATCAAGGGGGAGTAGTAGATTAGAAAACCAAAGCAGGAACATCAGGCTGGGGATCATGAGGTCTCCATGAATGACTCAGGCATTCAGTTTCCACAAGAGGCTAGTAGCATGCTAACAATTACCTTAGAGAAGGAGTATGCCAGAGAGTTGTGTCAGGGAGGCGAAGAGTTCAGAACCCACAGGGGGACTTCCAGGGGGAGACTGTCTGCCTCCCTTTGTCAGAGGGTCTAAGCAGTAAAATCATAAGTTACAGAGACTTGTAAATAGAAACGGCCATTAGGGTTGTAGGGTCCCAAAGGCACTAGCATTTTTCTGCATGCAGCCCTTCCTGATTGGGAGAATCCCCTCTGACACTTACAGGGTGGGCAAGTACAAGCATATAACACACCAATTCTTATTATATGTTGGATTGTAGAGGCAGCAACAACAGGACATTGAACTCGCCCAAAGAGCCCTACTCTTACATGATACTGATTTTTCTTCCCATCTGTACGTAAATCCTGCCCAAACCCTTTTAATTGAATCTGGATGTTCCCTCCTCTCATGGGACGAGGTAGGTTGGTGATGACATGGGTTCCTATATCTAAAAGAACCTTAAAACTTTGAGTCTGTCTCTGCAGTTGCTTATAGGGGTATAGGCAGCCCAATAGGGGTATTTATGGCCTTCAGTTCTTTTTGGGCGTCAGAGAGACCTCAACTCCATCCTTTATCATTTTTTTCTGTAAAGCAGAAGAGTTTGGGGGTGGAGGTAGAGTGGGATAGAGATGGGAGCATGGAGGGAGAGAGAAGCTGTCTGTACCACAAATCAAAGCTTTGTGTTCACTTTTGGTCATTCCCTTGTAGTTCAAAGGAACTTCTCATATTTTTGGTGCACCTAAAACTCCATATTGGCAGCAAGGCCATCGTTACTTACATAATCTATTTTAGTTTTGGGGATTCCTTGGCTCAGCAGTCATAGCCACATTGCCTTTCACCTGGAGACAGGGCTTGTTGCCGCATTGTCTTGCCACATCCTTTCCTCTGCCAGCCCGGAGGAGAATGAACAAACACCATTTGGGTGGGTGATTTCAGTTCCACTTCTCACTGCTCAGTTTCTAAACATTAATCGGTAGAGTAGTAGGGATCTGTATTCTCACCTTCTCCCCATCTACCAGTAGGACCTTGCTCAGATCCCAGGGTGTCTTCCCATTTCCTAGAACTCTGCCCTTGGTGGCCTTTATCCTCTCTCTCCTAGAAAGTCATGGATGGTTCTGTCAGCATCCCGTCCTTATTCCCCAAACTGTCCAGAACCATAATGGTCTGAAATCTTACCTTCTTGCAAGCTAGTAAGTTACCCTGCCACCTTTTGATCGATGCTGGTATACCGAAAACAGACTCCTGTGGGAGAGATGAAGGGCAGTTTGTTACCCATGAATAGCAGGAGCGGTAGCCAGAGGCTCAGCATTTGTGCTGGTTTCCTGATGCTCAGGTAATACTTGCACACGTAGTGGGTTACATAATCAGAGAGAAGCCCTGAGTTTAGGGAACCCAAGGGTATTGTAATGAGCAGCAGTCATGCCTGCCCTTTGCTCTAGAGGGATACATTGTATTTATTATACTGGACAGTAAGCATGCCTGTCTTTTGCTCCAGAGGTTAACATTTATCTTTATCTTTCAAGGCTGTTTGAAAATATAGTCCAGAGCAAAGGGCAGTGGGTCAGTGTTGCTCTGCTTACAGAACATTAAAAAAATTGTCTGGAGAATTGTTTTTCAACATATGTAAATTATACGTCAATAAATCTGACTTAAGAAAGTACCTGGCATGTGATAAGAACACGGTACGTGTTGTTATTGGTATTCTTGATCTGCATTTTGAAGCAAACGTATGATGACCTTGGTGGAATTTTGAGATGCATATTCTCCAAGGTAAGTTGATAACTAATAACATTTACTCAAAAAGGAATGACTAACGTGTCCAGACATCTTTTGATTTGAAAAAAATCAGATGTGTGTTTTGTTTTTTTTTTTTAAGCATTTTATTTATTTTGAGAGAGAGGGAGCAAGAGCAAAACAGGGAGGGGCAGAGAGAGAGAGTGAGTTCCAAGTAGGCTCTGCACTGTCAGTGCAAAGCCTGATGCAGGGCTCTTGTCTCATATGAGATGATGACCTGAGCCATGATCAGGAGTTGGACGCTTAACCAACTGTGCCACCCAGGAGCCCCCATACGTGTTTTTTTTCTTTAAGAATTTCAGGGACATTACATTAAAGTGAAATGTGAGAAAACCATCTTGTGTTGCAAGGTATGAGATTACTTTGCTTTTGTTTATATCATACTGCAGTTCTTGCCTTAAAATTCTGGAAAATTGTAACAGAAGTGTTAAGCACATTTTTAACAAGGCTTTTTTATTTTTATTATTATTTTTTTAATGTTTATTTCTGAGAGAGAAACAGAGAGACAGAGCACAAGTGAGGGAGGGGCAGAGAGAGACACACACAGAATCCGAAGCAGGCTCCAGGCTCTGAGCTGTCAGCACAGAGCCCGACGCGGGACTTGAACTCATAAGCTGTACAATCATGACCTGAGCCAAAGTTGGATGCTTAACCAGCTGAGCCACCGAGGCGCTCCATGATCTAAAGGCATCTTTTCCTTTAGATCTTGGGACAATATAGATTTAGGGAAGTTAAGAGAAGCTAGCATAGTTGGAGGGAAGTTTAAACTTTGAATTTGTCATTTTTTTAAACGGAGGTTGAGCTTCATTTTATCAATTGGCATTTTCTAACTCCTTTCCAGTTTATTTTCTATAAACAAACATTTAAACAGTATTCTTTTAAAAGCTAACATATTGGGGGCGCCTGGGTGGCTCAGTCGGTTAAGCATCGGACTTCAGCTCAGGTCGTGATCTCACAGTCCGTGAGTTCGAGCCCCGCGTCGGGCTCTGTGCTGACAGCTCTCTCTGCCCCGCCTGCTCATGCTCTGTCTCTCTCTGTCTCAGAAATAAATAAAAACATAAAAAAAATTTTTTTTTAAAGCTAACATGTTGAACATTGTTACATTTATACTGGTTTTGACTTTAATATGTTCTGATATTATGTAAATATTATTTACCAAGTTTTCTAAAATACAGAAAAGTCAGCTTCATTTATTCTATTCTTTCGGGTTAGAGTGTACTTGAATGTACAGAGCTGGACGTGTAAGGTAATCTTCTAGCTATAGTGGCACCACTTCTGAGTTACTAGTGAGTAAAAGGTTGATGTCTGGGAATCTAGGGCTGAAGCATTTTGGAAATACTCTTCAGTAAGTGGGACTTCCTCCATTACAATGTGAATGTAGTTAAACCCAAGCTTTTCCTTTTTATTTATAGAACAGCACATTGAAGCAGTAGTCAAAATATGTAGCCTGGGGTTGGCAACCCTTTGAAATGGGTGTGCCAAAAGTTCCATCTTAGTCTGTGCCATGGTGACAACTGGCCAGTGTTCTCTCTTTGGTATGTGTCACTGGCCCCTTCTTACTAGTCCATTAGCATATTAAAAGTTCATTTAAGGGGCGCCTGGGTGGCGCAGTCGGTTAAGCATCCGACTTCAGCCAGGTCACGATCTCGCGGTCCAGGAGTTCGAGCCCCGCGTCAGGCTCTGGGCTGATGGCTCGGAGCCTGGAGCCTGTTTCCGATTCTGTGTCTCCCTCTCTCTCTGCCCCTCCCCCGTTCATGCTCTGTCTCTCTCTGTCCCAAAAATAAATAAACGTTGAAAAAAAAAATTAAAAAAAAAAAAAGTTCATTTAAGAACTTTGTTTTTTTAGCTGATCTTCGGTGTTCCCTATCGGCAACTTTTAAAAATTGTATATGTTTTATTAAAATCAAATTTATTTCTTTTAAACCATTCCGAGTTTGCCTGGTTTG